>NW_014570079.1:0-47014 GCF_001313835.1 Polistes canadensis
TTTTAGAAATAATCTTCATGCAATCATATAAATAACTTCGGCATAATTTTAGAAATAATCTTGACTTAATTCAAGAAATAATCTCCATGCAACTTTAGAAATAATCTTGACACGATTTTAGAAATAATCTTGACTTCATTTTAGAAATAATCTCAACTTTATTTAATAAATATTCTTGACTTCATTTTAGAAATATTCTCGACTTCATTTAAAAAATAATCTGGACTTCATATTAGAAATAATCTTGACTTCATTGTAGAAATAATCTGGACTTCATTTTAGAAATAATCTTCATGCAATTTAAGAAATAGTCTCGACGAAATTTTAGAAATAATCTCGGCTTAATTTTAGAAATAATCTTCATGCAATCTTAGAAATAATTTCGGCATAATGTTAGAAATATTCTCGACTTAATTTTAGATATAATCTCGACGCAGTCTTAGAAATAATTTTGGCTTAATTTTAGAAATAATCTTCATGCAATTTTAGAAATAATTTCGGCATAACGTTAGAAATAATCTCGACTTAATTAAAGAAATAATCTCGACGCAGTCTTAGAAAATAATTTCGGCCTAATCTTAGAAATATTCTCGACTTAATTTTAGAAATAATCTCGACGCAGTCTTAGAAATAATCTCGGCTTAATTTTAGAAATAATCTCGACGCAATTTTAGAAATAATNCTCGACGCAATTTTAGAAATAATCTCGACTTAATTTTAGAATTAATTTTTATGCAGTTTTAGAATTAATCTTGACGCAATTTTAGAAATAATCTCGGCTAAATTTTAGAAATATTTTCCATGCAATTTTAGAAATAACTTCGTCATAATGCTAGAAATATTTTTAACTTAATTTAAGAAATAATCTCCATGCAATTTTAGAAATAATCTCGACGCAATCTTAGAAATAATCTCGACTTAATTTTACAAATAATCTTTACTCAGTTTTAGAAATAATCTCGATCTAATTTTAGAAATAATCTCTACTTAATAAGACATCACATTGCAAGTAAACACGTGCCGAATTGTTTTACAATATAAATGTAACTACTAAAACGTGTCAACGATCGTGATTATGGGAAATATGTATGATACTTAAATTTGACATAAGAAAATGGATCACGACTTGGTGACAGTTAAACCACAGGTGGGCTTGTGTCATTCTTATTGTCAGTATACTACTTGCAAACAAAATAATGATTATTATCAAATAGCAAACGATATAGAATGAGTACTCCAGATATTCGTTCATTGCATATTGCATAAATATTTTCTAGAATCTTCTTTTTAATAGAATAAGTTTATTTTATATATTATAAATTCGTAACACTTGAATTTCGAATCTAAGAGTAAAACAAAACGTGGTTAACGCTACCGTAGTTTCGAATAGGTTAACATATAACAATAATATTGGTTGTACGTACGAAATGGAGCGTTAAAGGTTCACCCCGGGCATTATATGCTTAATAAGATATTTTTCTAAATATTCCATATTCGCGATACTTTAATGCATTGTACCGGAATCGGCGTTTCGTTGCTTTGCTGATACGTAATCCGCGTGTGTGTGTGTGTGTCGTGTCGTAAGAGATAGAGAATAATGGTCCCTCCTATCTGGCAGTAACGCAAGTACTTTAATATGACGAGAAAATATAAGGTTGCTGCTCTCGATATGATACCGCACGCTGAGTAACGATCCAATTTTTTTTCAGCATCGTATTCTACACGTCGCATTTTCTATACTACACAGACCCCAACAACCGACATCGACATCGCTATTGCACTCGCACTAATGCAAGTTCGACCTCTAATGCGTGCCAAAGCAAAACTTGGTAAAGATAAATCGTTATTTTATTCATCGTACTCGCTATTCTTTTACTTTCACACCCGACACTCGTTACCTCGTCGTCTTATAGGTATAACACGACATGCGTAAGATCATTCTTTTTCTTTCTCTCTCTCTCTTTCTCTTATACAAACGAACTTACGTACGAATACAAGAAAAATATTCGAAGAAACTACCTGTACAACGCTTTTATGAATTAACTGAAAATTATTTATATTAAAATCTCTGCGGGATTTGTAAAGAAAACAAAAAAAAAAAAGAAAGCATACTTATAAAGATCCCTGGGATTACTGTTAACTCAACTTCTTCGAAAAGAAACGAGATTTCTCTCTCTCTCTCTCTTTGTTATGTCGTCTATACATTTACGTCGACACTTTTGCTCAGGGTTTCCACGCGAGGTAACCAACACGTGCTCGCGTGCGATACGCATTGCATCGGTGTTACAAACCATAGAATGAAATGAAGGATAATGGTAATTCCGGCTGCGATACAGGTGCCATAGCACGACACTAAAACGTATGCTTGTCGACGTGTGCAATGTTATCGTCGCGTGCACAAGTATTCTTATATGTGAATTTATATTTTTTTCTTTTTTTTTTATATTCCAACCTGTTGCAACAACGTTTTTATCGTGATCGTCGTTGTCATCGTTGTCACATGGTTACGCAACTATGATCATTTTCTTTTTTGTTTTCTTTTGTTTTAAGGAACAAATTTTCAATATAACTAATAAACTCATACGCACACCATGGTTATTTTACGTTCTAATATAATTTAACTGGTCAATGTTGGTTGGCATTTTAATACGATTATAGGAACGTAAACCGTTCGACACTCAGGATATTATTGTGCTAAGGAAATATCATGATAATATTATTTTTATTTCGGCTACCGCGCTGGAAGGCGTATAGATAAGTTAGGTGAGTTGTATTCATTGCTCTGTCACCGTAAGATAGAGACATTATTCTATTTACTATTATGATACACGCGGAACGAGCCCACCTTCTTTTTTATATACCTTTTTTGTGTTTTTTTTTTTTTCTTAATATCCTTTTCCTCGCGTTTTTTCTTTTCTTTTCTTTTCTTTTTTTTTCACAAATGAAAAGAACAAACTCTTAACAGCGGTACGCGATAAAATTCATAGTTTTCGTTAGCCGAAGCGTAACTCGTAGACACACACCGTGTGTCGTAAGAGGTGAATAATAACGATCGTGATATCAGGTGAGGTCGGTGTTCTCGACTCGATACCACATGCTGAGAAATCACGCTGACTTTTGCGCCCGACACGTACCTATATATATTTAAATATATACATACGTATGTATATACATATGTATTTTATATATATACAATATATCGGCCACTAGTTCTCTTATCTGCTTAAAGTTTTCAATCAAATTTCGTTACTGTACTGTGTAATTTAATCTTTAGGCACAAAAGAAAACCAAAAAAAAATAATAATTTGTATATTACATCTTGACGAAATCTTAGTGAAACGTATGTTAAATCAAATAGAAAATATCTAATAAGAATATATATTTTATAAATAAATAATTAAATAAAAATGAATAATATATAAAATAGTACAGATATTAATTTACGTACCCATTTGAATTTTGCCACGTGATATCTGCCGGTAATGGAAGTTACTTTCAATCTGAAAAAGATAGAAAAAATAAAGGTAACATTAAAAAATATCGTCAGAATTAAAAAAGAAATATTGTTAGGATCGTAAGAATTGATAGAAATTTAGGTAAGAATAAACCTAAGTATCGTTTCTCTATTTATAGGTAAGAAAACTAGAATGTAAAGAATTATTATAAATAAAATTTAATTATTAAATTCTTTATTAATTTATTAATAAAATCTCTATTTATAATGAAACTCAATTTCATTTATACACCTATAAGAAATAGAAGAACATTATATATATATATATATATACTACATCGAAAAAATATATAATACGATAAAAATCTAAATCTATATAACGGCAATGTATTTGAAAAGATAGATAGAAGATAGATAAGCGCGATTTGTCCTACATCCTGTCGAGTGAATCGAATGAAATCAAGCAACGTACCAAAGTTGTAAGAATCATTTCGTATAAACGATCAGAATAATATTAACTGGTTCGAGGTTCGCGCGGTTATCCAAAGAGAAATATACTGCTTTGAAGTTGATAAAATTGTTTCCTATTTTTTGTGTTTCTTTTTAAGAGTTTAACAAGCTAACGAGCAAATGACGACAACAACGAAGAGAACAAGGCAAAGTTCGTGCAGTTGTGTGTAAAAATCAAACAACTAACTTGTGATAGTTTCCTGATCACAATTGTGTTACCAGTCAACAATATTTTTATGTTATCCTATTTTTTGTAAGTATCACAAAGATCTTTTTGAAAGTGTACCTCGTTCTAGTCCCTCAACCCGATTCGTGGAATATCGGCCAACGATTAGTCGTACGAACACACAGAGAACCCATAAATCCTTCCTGCGAACCACAACGCAATGCGTTTACGCAATATGGTGTACCGAGTATAGGTACACTCAGGAATAAAAACACGCGTACATATATACATAGATATAGATACATGCATACACGAAAACATTACTAGATTATATAGTATAGTTAGATATACGCATTAAAACATCCTGCTAGACAAATCGTTCGATAATACGATTAGAATGATAATTAATTTCAATCAGGATTTTCGATCGTCGTGTTGTTATCAAATCAACATTAACCCTTCCACTATTCCTTGTTGGTTTATTGTCCTTTCAAAGAATACTTTTGTAAATTTGAACAAAAGGTATATTCTCTGATGATTCGTCGGATTTCATGGATCGATAAGTGTGTGATTGAAATTAATAAAATAAAATATAAAAAAATAAAAAAGAAAGTTACAGTACATGTTTATCAAGTAAACGTGCTTGGAATAATCGATTACACAAAAAGTAATAAAAATTAGAAAGAAAAAATACAGAGATCAATAACGATCTCAAGTATCGCGATCAACGAGTGCAATATATTGATTCTTTAAAATCATATAGCCGATTGACCAGAAGAAATAAACCGAGATAAAAGGTATATTGGTCTGTCATCGATGTTATCGCAGATCCGTTTGCTCCAAAAGCAATATTTTTGAATGGTCGTGCAATGACATTTGTGCATACTACAGTTAAGTGATACGACCAGGCAATTCTACAAAGCGACTTTCTATCGTAATTGATTTGTCATGGTCCGACCGAGTATTGGTTAAAGTTAATCGACGATGAAAAGACCATAGAGTCCCTGCCAACATTCACCAATGGACATAGTTCTCTCTCTCTCTCTCTTTCTCTCCCCCTTCTCTCATTTTTCTATCTTTTTCTATCTTTTTCTATCTTTTTTTTTTCATTCACTCACACCTACAGACAGACAATATTTTCATACCTTACGCGAAACAGTTCTAACATTACTCGGATGTACGAGGTTCGATCGTGACGGTGCTTTCGATGTATTATTGCCCGTGTTTCGCAAAAGATCGATAGGTACAGCTTGTGTGGGTTAATCTGAGGAACCCGTTTTACCATAAGGCAATATTTTCCGCCTCCGCGTGGCGCCTCCCTCTCTTTCTCACTCCTTCTTTCAATCTCCAATCCCCCCTATCTTTCTTTCTCTTTCTCTGTTTTTCTCTTTTATGTTATTCTCACTATAATATCGATCGTAATACAAACTTAAACTACCATTATGTAAAATTAATTAAACGCTTAATGTTAATGATCATGATAAAATGATTTTAATCTAATATACAATCGGGTTCAATTGTGATGCATAACAAACGACACTTTTTTCATGTTATGTCATTTTGTTTTATTAGGATATATAAGGGGGACAGAAAATTGTGTTACAAATATAAATGCATTTTATTATATCACCTTTTGATCCTTGCGTTGCACTCGAAGAAAGTAATGAGAAAAATCTTTAAATTCGATGTTGTAAACATGATACTAGGTATATATAAACTTTAACAGATTCTTTAAGATTTTTTAGGTACGGATATAATTCGTTCGAAATAAAAGAAAAGGCGAGTACGAACCACGGAATTACACGTACGTTATTTATATATATATATACCTAGATTGTTCGAGATCTTTCTCGCCATTAAATCCACTTATGCTGGGAAAGAAAGAATAAGAAAAAAAATTGTTGCATTATCGCGTCGATATAATTAAGTTGTTAGACTTATTCGCAGCGGGATAGTGTTAGAGAATTTGAGATTGTATCGAGGATGGAATTTCGAATGTATAGATATACATTTAAAACAGGAAATAAAAGTCATACAAAGTCGCGTGTTGTGTTTCGCGTTAAGTTTGGCGAAGAAAAATGAAATCTAACACATGTGAATAAAAGAAAAGAACAAGAAATAGAAAAATAAATAAGAACAAAGAGAAAAATCTTTGTAGAACGGTGAGAATCGAGTCTATGGGTTAAAACCTTCTAACACGTTTCTCGTTGTTATTCGTACCTGTCGATATATCACACACGCACCGTCTCGCACTTTTCACAACACACAGAAAGCCGGTCATTACAAAGTAATGTAAGAACGGTGCCGCTGGTACACGAATGATAAAAGTTAAGCTCCCTGATCTAGATTCAGAGAGACCGTAGAAATACACAATGGGAACCCCATGGCGTCTTTCCACGCATTCGCGTACAAACCTTTAGGCTAAATACATTTTTTTACCTCTTTCTATTTTATTCTAACGTTACCCCGTACCCTTACGCGTATCTCTCCAAATATTAATCCTAATTTATTATAAATATTTCCTCAAATTCAATACACAATTCTCTAATGCATCATTGAATCTATTGTATTAGAATATAAACTTTGAAAGTAAATCTTTATATAAAAAATTATGCAATTTATAACAAAATAAATTCACAAATTAATTATTTCTCTCGTTCAAAAAATACAATTATTAATAAATATGTATCATAAGGAATTTGGACATTAAAAATAACTAGAACTTAATTTTGATTAAATTATATATCAATTTAATCACAAAACTAAGTTCTAGTTCTTTTTAATGTCCAAATTCACAAACTTCTGCTTCACTCTAATATCAACGTTTTCTAAACAATACCCCATTAGAACTTATTCCATATAAAAATTACAAAAAATATCATAACTTTCATATAATGTTAAATAATTGCATTAAAATTGAAACACGTTATGAAAACTGAAATTTGTAAAATGTCCCATAGATAAAAACTACCAAAAAACAAACAAAAAATGTATTATATTATAAATACCATGTTACAGATGAATGAAAATAAATGATGCATAATGACGTAAGATATTATATAAATGAGTTAACATAAGACATATGCGATTATGGATTACAGACCGGACGCGTGCTGCACAGCAAGACGTTTGAAGATACAATACATCTTTGATATGAAGCAAGACACGTTATTTGTCACGGAAGGTTCTTGTCAACGGTATCACGACGATCACGACACTTGCACGGCTTGACGTGCAAACGTATTTATTGTAATCTACGCCCTAAGACACCGAACAAAGTTACGTTACCATGAATCATTATGTGACATTTAATCGCGTAACTGGCTTCCTCGTAGGAACAATGATCTCTCGTTCAACGTTATGATAGACGAAGATTTAACCGAAGAATTTTTCATTCGTCTCGTCTAGTCTCGTCTAGTCTCTCTCATTCTACTGTAAAAACTATGAGGATAATTAAGGGTTACGTTGCAACGTAACTTAACAATACCCATTTGTCGTACATTGTTTCAAATTGAATCTAGTTAACAATAAATGTTAAAGGAAACGATATACCTAGTTGAAATACTAGTTTACAAAATAGAAAAGAACATTGACATTAAATATAATGCAGATTTGAAATTGTAATTAAAAAAAAAAAAATGAAAATAATAATTAACGAGTGGGGTAGGGGGTTAGAGACTTAAAATCAAGTTTCAAGTGTTAAACGTAACTTATCGAATCCGTCTCGTATGACAACAACAAGTTGCTGCTTTTCGAATCATAGATAACGCCTACGAATAGCACGTGGTCGCATCCAACCGAGTCGAATGATAGAACGCTGACTATACCAATGGGGATTTTCCTGATGAAATTGATGATGCCGGAAAGACGTTGACTGTTTTATACGTGTAAGCTTTATTTATCGATACGCGTACGCGTGATTCTTCGATTAGGTTAATCTAACGTTATCTTGAAGATCTAAATTTCTTAAACGCGAATAAGATAAATTCGAATCACACTTATCTTCTATACGGTTTTTTTTTTGTCATTTCAATTTAATACCGATTTATATATTTTTCTTAGACACAATTTATCACGTATTTTTTTATGCTTATTATTTTGTTAACACCATAGCATAATATTATCATTTTAAAATACATCGAATTTCGTTTGAATTGTATGTTAAAAAGTTAACACAAAATTAAATATTTATTAAACAAAAAATTGTGTGCAATATTATTTATTCGAATGAATGGGGTTAGTAATGCCATAAAAATAATAATAAAAAAAAGTTGAAGGTGTTAGATATAATCTTTTGGAACGACTGCGATGCAAATGGTACAACACCTTAAAAAAACTTTCACTCTAACTTGGAAGATTATTCCCATGGAAAAACATCTTTCGTAGAATATACTAATCCTTGATGACGCTTTAAGGTCGACAGGGTAATTTCATGCGATCAACGTAATTTATACGTCCGATTTTGTCCGGTTATCCAACGAGGACGACTACGACGAAGAGATTTGCGATCCGGTAGTGCCACCAAGTTTCACATAGGAGCACAAATTCATGTCTAATGCAACCATACCGTTTCCGTACGCTCGTTGAAATCTCCTGTGTTTACTTCTTGCATCTATACGGGACAGATTTTTTTTTCTTTTTTTTTTTAACTTAACCCCGGCCCTCCCGCCCCCATAAGATCCTGTACAAAATGCGCTCGTGCGGAACGATTGCTGAAACACCGACCAAGCACGCAGGATTACGATCGTTTGCTTTTACAAACTGCATTTAATACTTTGTCACCATTTTGAATCTCCTCTTTTGGGATATATTTTATTTATTTATTTATACTCCGTCCCTTTCGGGTTTGGAGGGCTCTTTTGGGATATATATAACAAGGGGGAGGAGGGGAAATTATATACATTTCAAATAATGTGAGAAAGTAAAAAAAAAATGAAATCATGACATATATTTTTCGGATTGTCCGGGAAAAGTCTGTCCTAATTTTTTAAAAACAAATTCGAAGACATCATTTTTATATTTCATCATTTTATCAATTAAATACACTATTCTTCAGTTATCTGATTGAATCATTTTTCTATCAAATATATATATAATAACATATATTAAATCATATCATCTCATGCATAAAAAAAATATAATAAATTAAATTAATAAATGACACACATACACAGGATGTGTGAACTTTCCAAAGCAATTTGAAATTGAAATATTGAAAAATCACGTTCCCAAATTGAAAGTGATTTCGCGACAAAACAATGTTTTTATTTTCAGACAGGACCCACATCCCCAGGCACGAATGAGGAACGAAAGTAAAAGAAAATTGGGTTAAACAAACGTTGTGGAGGACATAATGGCGCCCTAATGACTTGATAAGCACTCTCTGGTACAACGTTGCAATAATCCTGTTACGGTAAAGCCTGATCCGTGCTTGGCAATCCTTCAGGAATGAAGGGGCAAAGTATTTCGAGTAAACGAGGCAGCCTGAACAAGTTTAAATGGTAAATTCAACGTTAACCAAGCTGCTGGAGAGTCTCAACCACGCCTCCTACTGAAAAATTAGATTGCTCGGTATACACCAATTACCAACAATGGTAATTAGTTTCTAGTGGTGCCGATTGCGAAAGTAACAGGTCAACCAAATTACGATTCGTTCGATATTTCTTTCATTCATTTCGTAAAATCAAAACTTAAATTGATCTATTATTTCTGATATTTCCGAAAAGAGGATTCTAAAAAATATAATATTATAATAAGTGATGCTTTAAATCGTATTACGTTATTACACTTATTAATTTTATTCTTGAATAAGTTAAATCAATTTTTAAAAAAGAGAGTCAACACTAAAAACATAAAATAAAAATATATTAAAATTATTTTCTATTATAAAAAAGTATCGTAGTTAATATGTAATGTTTAAACCAATTCATATGTGCTGAAACAATCTAAAATATAAATAGAGTGCATTAGAATATTAAAATAATTATTAAATAATCAATGTAAGTGTCTATTATTGTTTAAAAACTCGAAGTATATGTTTAATGAACCGTCCCCTTCGAAATTCACCGCTGAAGTGAGTCAATAACCTCTGTTACAGTTCTTTTATTAAAAGTTGTCTGTATGACTTTCCGAAATTTGTGCATGTGCATAAATGGAAAAATCCATCTAATCAATAAAATTTAAGATTACAACGTTCTAATTTCAGTATTTTTATCTATTTTATGTAATTTTTTTAACGCTCCTGCGCAGTAATGATTTCGAGTGTAAAAATTCTGTGTAAATTAAGTAGAGTGCATTAGTGCATAAAAATAATCGATGCAAGTATCTATTATTGTTTAAAAACTCTGAATATATGATCTATGAACCGTCTCCTTTGAACTAATTCATTATCCTCTATGAAAATCAATTGAAATATTTTTATTGATTGTTTTGCAACAAAATTGTTGCGAAAAAATTTTCTTTCTTTAATATTTCTTTAATTAAATCTGAATGTTATTTAAACGATCATCGAATCGATATTATTTGCAATGGGAATATATAATAACATATAAAATGTGACATACATTACAACAAACCGATAATTTTGATACAAAATAACATATTTTACGTGTTGCATAAATTTTGCATATTCCGATATATTTCTTCTATACAGTATGCATATTTTCATGCATGTTCACTTGTAAAACAATCAACAAAAGAATTTTAACTGACTTTCATTCTATCTATCTATCTATCTCTTTCTTTCTTTTTCATCATGGTAGCCATGCATTCGCACACACATATAATTAACTAATTCAATAAACACCGGAGCAGTGACAGCGTTACCTACCCCCATACGAGTATATATTCCAACCTGTCATTACACGGATGATTATATCGTTAAAGTCTGGTGGATTTTAACGTGCAATTAGAAGAAACCCCAAGAACAACAACAACGATGAGGATGACTACAACGATGACTACGACGACGTTGCACACTAATGGTAAAATAAATCTAGAATCACAACCATAAATGGATTCTACGTGAAACGAATATCTCCAAGCTAACGGTATTTCATCGAATGCCAAGGAAACTTATGGAAATCATCAAAGGTTAAAGAAATTACACGTAAAGAACTGTCATTATCTATGATAAAATTTCATCTCAATTTAACACGAATAATTATGACGAATATGACATAAATTCTGTTACGTGTTAAATATATCCTTTCCTATAAAAAATCAATCTTTTTAACTTATCAATGGAATCTAATTATTATGCATTTTTATAGAACCGAAAAAACCAAACAAACTTTTAATATTATTCCAAGGTAAAAAAACAAAAAGAAGAAGAAGAAGAAATATGTTTTAGGTAGTGATCGTAAAGTGATCAGTTTCTTAAAGATTTTTCGAACAAACCGGAACCATACCATACGATTGAGTCGTAAAAATCAAAACGAAATCATCGGGTTCGTGTAAGAAAAAAAAAAAAAATACTATTCACGGGGGAAAACGATGCCAGGTGTCGACGAGATGTTACTATCTTTTCGGTATACTTGCAATTTCGAAGAAAACGCGAAGACGTTGTTCACCTTGCCGCAAGGAACGAAGTCTTTAAATCCTTGTATTTCCAGTCTGCATACACACATACATATATATATATATATATGTTTCTTTCAAGGCTAACCAATGTAACATGACCATCTAATAACGTACGAGAAAGATAAAGATAAAGATAAAGAATGAGATAGAAAGAGAGAGAAAAAAGCACGAGACCAGACGAATAAAATATCACATTCCGTGATGATAGTGAATGGTAAGATATTTCACTTTATGTTTAATAAAGATGATAGATTTTCTTATTCGTTAAATAATATATTACCAAAAAAAATTGTTCCCAATGGGAAGAATTGTAAAAACAAATGAATTATCTTACACGTATATCGATGAGATCAAAAAATAAATAAGTAACGGATGAAAACGGTTCTCTTTTAGTATATCCGCCTTCTTCTATCCTTGACTTGTATAGTTTCCTATAAGATTGTATGGTTACCAAAGTTGGCACCTGCAAAGAGCAATGTTAATCGTTTCGTAGCTCGTAAAGGAATCGATCCGATAGATAAGAAAACTAAGATCGAACTTCTCGTAGCTCACTCGCGTTACCTGTACAAACAAACATAAATGGAATCGTCGGTGATTTATCTAAGCGTGCAAGTGAAATCGTTCCGGCATGAGTTTCGTCACTTTCGCGAGTGTAGAATTAAACGAAAAGGTGTGTGGGTTTGTTCGTTCCATCCTAACAATGAAAAAAAAATTTACGAAGTACCGCCAACTCTTTCTATATTTTTATTGTTGTTGTTGTTGTGTTTGTAAGAAGCAAAAGATAGAAGTAGAAACAAGACGGTAAATAATAATTAATACTTTCGTCGTTGATCGTTATCGCGTTGTACATAGGAATATGATTCTTTTTTATTTTTTTATTTTTTCAGTCACGAGTTGATCGACAGCCGAAGAACTTCAAATCAGGATGATCGTTGGTAGATCTTCGGTCACTCGGTGTGATCTGATGATTTATCGTGCCACCGCCTGCCATCTATCATGCCTGATAGTGCCGATAGTTGAGAACTTTAACCGAGACTCTAGTCAACTCGTGCACAGTTTGCTTCTCTTCTATCCATTGGCGTCGAGAATATTCTTCGAAGGAATCCTATATCTTTTCTATTATTTTTATTTTTTCATAATATTGTTAAATAAAATTTAAAAGATTCGGATTACGTTTGTTCGATGATTGTTTGAAATTTAATTGACTTGAAATGTTTTTCATTTGATCCTTTGATTTTTTGGACAATTGTATTTTTGATTTATTAAACAATATAATATATATATATAATTGATATTTTTCCTGTGTTAAAATTGAGTCATTTATTTTGAAATTGGCATAAGTCACTTTTTTTTCTAAAATGAAAAGTTCAATTGTAGATTAGTGTTGCCATTAATTCGATTTTTTGTGAAAAAGTGACTTATTCCACTTTCAAAATATATATATATATATATATATTTATTAAAAATTTGTTTTTTGTAATCCTCAATCATACAAGATATTTCAATTTGTAATCACAGAACACATTTGAACGTAGAAAATATTCTGTCGCCGCCAATGAATTTGTCTAGCACCGTGTTACAACGGCTAGCACTGGTGGTATGGTGGTATGTTCTCTCATTACCACTCACGTTGGTAATCGCAACTCCATAACGTGCCAAGGTTAAGGACTCTAGGGCATTGCGGGACTGAAAGAAAGATACACGTTTGCGATACGCGACTTATTACTTCCTATATGATAATATAATGTGTGTCCCGTCATATAGTTGAATCCTGTCTTGCTCCCAAAGTTCTATGGCATTTACCATTCAACTAACATTCTCCTCCTCCTTCTTACTCGAATATTCTCAGATTCAAATCATATTCGATTGATCTTAACACATATACATATATATCGTATTATAAATTCCATACAAGAAACCTATATACAAGAAAGACAATCGCAATGTTGTAAATGTAGATACAATATTCAAAATGCGAAAATGATTTCTATTGTTGCTAGAGAGTGATCTGATTTTTCAAATATGAAAATATCTACCTTTAACTTAGCCAAAAAATTATAAACTAAAGAAAATGGAATAATTGGTTATGATATAACAAAATCAAGAAACAAATAACAATAGCATGAAAAATATCTCAATAAATCATCCAATATATCTGTAAAAAAAATTGTGCAATGGAGTCAATTTATCTTGAACTCAATTAGTATAAAAATGGAATAATACTGCATGTAAAATGTAATTGACAGTTACCTTAAACAGTAAACCACAAAATCAACAATATAAAATAACCTGACTAAAGGAAATGGAATAATTGGTTATATCACAAAATCAAGAAACAAATAACGATAGCATGAAAAAAATCTTGATAAATCATTCTATATATCTGTAAAAAAAATTGGGGAAATTAATCATTCCCCAATCAATCGTTGAAGTCTAAATCAAACTACTAGGGAAAAATGATGATCATCCTATTCGAATTTATTCTATGTTAGTTCAAATAAAATTCTAACTAAATAAATAATATCTTATAATACCAATAGATAATACTCTTTCGATTTACAACATATCGAACTAATGATAACTTCTGTTCGTGCACCGAGGAGAAAAAGTCGAATCGATGTTATCTTACATAGAACTACGACGAGGTAGATCCCAAGGTACGACCTACGCTTTCTCTTGGGGCCCAGAGAACCGCCGCCGTTGGCTTTGCTCATTCAACGAATCAAAGAGAAAGAGAGAAAGAGAAAGATAGAAATAGAAATAGAAATAATAGAGAAATATTGGCTTAAAGCATCACGGCGGGCACGAGAGTGCACAGCCGGCGGTTTTATTGTCTTAAAGGCGTTTCTAGCTGTCTGGGCGGCCAACTTTTGTCATGGTATATATCATCGTTCGCGAGTTACCTTTGCAAAACGCCGGTGAACCCCCCTACCCCCTACCCACCTTCCCCCTGTCCCCTTCGAGTTTATTCTCTTTCTCTTACTCTTTCTATTTAATTCTGATTATATGTATATACATCTGTTTCATTCTAACGCAAGAAGAAACGCGTGCGACAACACGAGGGGGGTGGGTTGGTTGGTTGGTTGGTTGGTTGGTTTGTTGGTTGGTTGGTTGGTTTGTTGGTTGGTTGGTTGGTTGGTTGCCAGGCGCCACACATCGAGGATCAAACTTTTCTCACGAGATGCGGGTCGATACGATCGATGACTTTCTCGATCACACCTGCGAACCTAGCAAGTTATGCAAAACGCATAATGCGACCACGACCACGACTATGACTACGACGAGGGTTCCTGCGAACGTTAAAGAACGATCTACGAGTTATGTTACGTTTGTTGCTCTTTCAAGAATTTCCTTGTAACTTTACTCTCGGTTGATTCCTAACGATATTCGTATAAATTATTAAGTTATACGAAGTCTTAGGATACATCTATATCAATTTTTATAACAGAATTTCATTTGATATAGAATTGAAAATAAAAATAATAATTGAATAATATTTAATGATATTATAATAAATTTGCATGACATACGTGAATAATAAAATTCATTTGTCAATTGTTAATACTGAATTTTTATCATCAAATCATACATTTGATTATTTGATCATTTAACCGTTTGAGTGCTTAAGAACGCATAAATTCGTTTGGTAAAAGTTGATAAATGTGAATTTAAAATAATGTAATATTTTTTGTTAGAAAGAAAAATTGTAATTATTAAATATAATTTATTAATATAAGCATATCTGCCTGATCACATCAATAATATACTATTTCATTCGTAGAAAACACTTGAGTTAAAAGTATTCAGCACTGAAAGGGTTAAAGATGAACAAATTCGCGAGAATTTTTCACGTTGAGAGAAATCTTTGAAGATACTTGGATAGAAATCGAGCCAAGACGAGATAGATCGACGAGGGTAAATCGTAATGGTGAGAGCTCCAACCATAACTTAATCGCTGCGAGTCGCCTACACGTGGTTTCTTATAGGACAGACTACGTTGCGGATCGTTTATTTCGCGTTATATTCACGAGAACCCAACTCGACGCCGATGTAACGTGTATTACGAGTCTGGCTCGTTTATTCAAAGACTCAGTGTCCTTTACTTCAACTCAATTTATTGGCTAGCGCCAGATAAGATGAGTCTGGGAACGTTACCCGTGCGATACTTCAATTCGGATTCTCGTCATATCCAAAAAAAAAAAACATAAGTGATTTTTCCAAACCGAAATAAAACACAAATCGTAGGATTTGGTAACGAAAAATTGGATCAATGGGTACATAGATTGAACTGAGGACTAGATTTTTAATCATTATCACATTAGTTAGCATAATAAATAAATATTTAATATACTTTACACACGTATATATTAATTAAAAATATTTAACATACTTTACACTTAGAATATTTATGACATATTATTTAAAATCATGATCAATGACTGTTGCAATATTTTAAATTAAACCTTTTGATTCACTTGCTTGTTAAGATTGAAGATTGAATAAATATCTATAACTTATCAAATGATCGTATCGTTTATTATTCGGATTAAAATGTCATAGTTGCATCAGGATATCTTTGGCATGATGACGAACCGGAAGGAAAGCAAAACTCTTTCGAAAGGAGGATCGCGTATTATGCGACATTGCATATAGATAGTATTGAACCCACGCAAAAAACCATGCATAATAACGCGACGACGTATACACGTTTCATGATTCTTTTATACCACGTTGGATGTTATGACATTTTATTCGTTTAATATACCGGCCAAGGCCTATTTATCGCGCAAAAGATCGAACGATTCACGACTAGAACTCGATATATCGATCTTACTAACCTTTTATGTTTTCTTATATACCTTTTATTCCTTCTTTACATACTCGATATTTATTCTACATAAATATTTAATACTAAATATTAAATATATAAATATTCAATATAGAATATTTATACTATATATAAATATAGTAATAAACTATACTAAATATTAAAACAATGGTGTTAGATGTATCGCGTTCACGTTGTATTGAGTTGACAAATAAATGCAAATTTTGGTTACTTAAATAAAAACCTACAAGTCCCCAAGAGGGGACTCCTCTTTTTTTCTGTTTCTTTTTTATCTATCTATCTCTTTTTATATATAAATACTTACGTATGTATATATATAAAGAAATAATTAAAATAAATTGAAAATATGCCAATTTTTCGGTGTGCTGATTATTCAGGTTTTCAATTAAACGAGAGTGTTTTCCTTTCTCGTCTTTGGCACAATTAAATCACAAAAGAACACACACACACAACGTGCCGTGATTCTTGATCAAAGATAAAATGATTTTGACTGTAAAAGTTTACAGGTCTGCCAATTAAAGTCGACCAAAGTGTAAAATACAAAACATTGAAATCGCGAAACCGATGTAAAATCATGCAACGAGGAAGAAAATTAAGCTACCCAATAGAAAATAATCATCGAAATTTTTGAGGAAACACGAATGTAGGTAAAAAACAAAAACAAAAAACAAAACTATATTATAACGATCTGTATAAGAAATCATGACGCGAATTAAAGAAATAAGATAAATTTCGAAAAGTGTTTATTATCATCTTCCCCATTTCGTTACTTCATTCATTCTCTTATTCCTTTCTTTCTCTACGGGGTTTTTTTTTTTAAAGCAAACGATATCGCTTTTTCGTGCGGTGCGATGCGATGCGATGCGAAAAGGAGATTTCGTTCATGGGGCCCCCATCGTAATGCGGTAGCTCGGTTCATGCCACACCGTCGAGACGTAATTGCGTGTTTGCCGAGAGCTGAGTAAAGGTAAGGTAAGGTAAGGTAAGGTAAGGTAAGGTAAGGTAAGGATAACCCAAGCCAGTGTTATTAGTTTCGCTTTTGCCGCGCACGCAATCCTCCTCTCCGGGTTCTACGGGTTCCCTGGGTTCTCTGGGCTTTGAGGAAGAGAAAGACGGTGAAAGATAGCTCGATCGACTCGCGGACAATAAGAAACCATGAGAGGGTGGAGCTGACAAGGAGTGAGCTACCAGCCGGTTAACCGCTTGGATAAACCACCTTTCAACCTTTTTTTTACCTTTTATTTCTTTTTTTTTTTTTTTTCTTTTTTATTTTAGCCTTCTCTTCGCTAACTCGTCTATACATCACACTCCTCCTCCTGAAATTTAAAATTATTTTCTAGAAAGTTTGAAGTTTTTTAAAATTAACAAGACTATTTTCATAATTTATTTTATTACGTTTTATTTGTTTAAGAATATTTTAATTATAATGCATTTAATCACCCTTTGATTGCTAGGGATGCATATATATATGCGTTTGTCAATATGAATTTAATGTTCTCATTTGCGTGTCTTGTCACACGAAAAAATAATATTTTAGAAAGGTAAAACACTTTAATTATTATAAATATAATTTATTATTAGATCTGAGATTGTATAATAATATTAATCAACGAAAACAATTGTACTAATAACAAACTCTTCCATCCTAACAAAACACTTCAATTAAAATTAATCCACACTGAAAGAATTAATACCAACTCGATTATTTTCTTACGAAAAATCATGCATTTTCGGATCGAAGATCTTAAGAAAAATAAATCATGATCATTAATAAGTGTAACACCTTTTGCGTATCGATTTATGTCTTCATTAAGAAACCCTACTCGCGTTCCATTGCTCGTCACATTAGAAATGTGATATTTAATTAACAATCGAATTAATTAGAAATATTTTCAATCAGCAGAGATTATTCTGCATGTATACATCCGGTCCATGTTGGCGTAATTAAAACTCTAGGAAAATTGTTACGCCTGCGTTTTCCTTTCGCCGGATACACGTGTACGTACACACGTGTACTTTCGAATCTACCAATCGGGTTCCTTTTTCGTAGATAAAAATCAATGACGATGAATGACTATCTTCTCTCTTTCTTCTTTCTCATCTTTTTATTTATTCCTATTTAATTTTCTATCTTTCTGTTTGCGCGTGGGATCAACGCAGGTGCATCCTCTTTTATTTTCATCGTCACACGAGTAGTCATAGAATTCTCTTTCGTATTAGCTTCCTTCTACGATGTCAAGAATATCTCATATGAAATACAATCGATGCACGATAGTAGGCAGATATAAACTCATGGTATACGTCGAACATTTGTGAACTTTGATGGTTGAATTTTATTATCTATGGTATACAGTAATCTTAAAATGTTATCACGATCGTCGATACGTTAGCCATTTCATGTTCATAGATTTGTCGAATGATATGCCATTGCTGTCGTATAAGATAAATTCTTATTGTTAATAATTGAAGTTAAATTATTGAAACGTTGAATTGATTAGTAAATTAAACAAATTCTTAAAATCTGGCTAAGGTTGGTAGTGGGAATATGATAGGGAAATTTTTAATCAAATTTATGAAGTATTGTTGCAATCATTGTACCATACATTCGTGAAGAATTCAACGAACTTACATGAACAACATCAGACTCAACGAAACTTTCTCTCGTTGAAGGCTCGTTAAGGAACACGATAGGAACACGAAAAAGTAGGCTTGCGGCGTTTTTCGGGAAGGAAGCAATGGAATAACCATACCTGTAGTTGTCGGCCCCCTTCGCCAAAAGAATAAAACGAGAAAAAAAAGAACAATAATAATAATAATAAGAAGAAGAAGAAGCGGTAAAAATCCTGGACGATTCAAGCACTTCCTCCGGCAGACGCCTTTTAACCACCAACCGAGTTAATAATTATCGCTCTTGGGTACACCATAGCTGGGATTCTCTCTTTAAAGGGGGTTGCCAATGCGAGTGGTCAACGCGAAAGACCGCGTTTCCGAGCTATCTGTGCATCTGTCTCGTAAATGGGCCCAGGATTTATGGTCGGACCAACACGCGCCGAAAATTGTTGTTCCTTTACCTTCTACTACTACAACTACAACCACCATAAGGGATATTTATACACACGACCTTGGCAGTCTTCTCTCCACACCCTGTCATTACCCACGCATATGCTGGCTGATGCTTCTGAATGAGGAAAAAAAATCAGAAAAGTTGTTTTTTTCTTTCCTCTCGTCTCCACTTTGAAATCAGACGTGTATCGTCGCGTGGCATTCATCTTGATGATCTACTTTCTTTTCTTAACGTTTTATCTCGATATTACACGTGACTCCTTTTCTCAAATGATTTTTAATTCAATTTAAACAACTAACTTATCTCTCTCATCGAATTTTAACAATGTAAAGTTCAATACTTTGCGATAAACTATGAATTTTACACGAGAGTTTAATCATTGGTTAATTATTAGCAATTACTAAGGTGATTACAAATTTTGTCGTTTTTCCTTTTTATTTCAATTAACGATACAATTTCGTGATAGAAAGTAAAGAATGATCGATGTGTCGTCGTTTAACGAAAAAATATAAAAAATAAAAAAAGAAACCCACCACGAAGGATACGAAACTTTCGCTCGATTAAAATCACGAAAGAAACACCCAGAAGCAAGCGAATAGGACTGACTCGTAACGTTGGAATCTTCCAGGTGCACACTTTCAACGGTAATACGAATTACGTAATCTAAAATATAAAAGAAAAAAAGAAAGAGAGACACGATATCCGGATAGACAACCCCTTAGGATGAATAATGACTCGCTTTAACGTGCCGTAAGATCATCGACAAAAGCGAAACCAACAAGTGTAACGCGTGGTCTGAATAATACCCTGAAAGATGTTCTTCCTTCATCGTCAGTATCTACAGATTACAGACAGAAGATCATAGAAAGAGGCGAAGTCATTCTAAGGAAAAAGATAAACGTTCAACCAAGAAAACCGGACCCCGTACCAAAGCAAGCGGTCAGTCCACGCGGCAGGGCCTATTACGGTCCCCGCGATCGCGAGAAGAGGGCCTGTGCATAATATAATAGTCGGTTAATGATCACCTCTGAATACACACGCCGTGAATCGCCGTGTGATCACCTTGCCGTGCAAAAGAGTTTCCGACTGGGCAATGAAGAAAGAAAAAAAAAAAAGAAAAGAAATAAACGTATATAGAAAGACGGTGATAGAACGGCCGAGAGAACTAAAAAAAAAAAAAGAAAAAGAGAAAGAGAGAGAGAGAGATCACGAAAAAGACAGTGGATTCTTCTTCTTATTTTTTCTTTTTCTTTTTTTTTTTTCTCGTATCTTACATACGAGTCCCGTCATCCTTTTTCTTCCTACGGCCAAGGCCTGTCTCTTAAAAACCGCGTGATTTATCGTTCATTCTCAGGCGCCGGACAGGTGGACCGTTTCTACGTTGAGAATAAGCATGTATATATATATATATATATATATGTATAGATGTAAACCCATACGAATAGAGTAACAGTAGAAAATACGAAGCTCATAATGGATACTCGAATGAGAATCAAACGTGAGATTCTTTTCGGATTAACGTCGTTTACCATGCTGCTAATCGGCTGACAATAAAAGATACCAGACGGAAGTTCTATCGAGCGTGCGAATTGACAGTAATCGGGGCTATCTCTTTTGCCCAATGACCATACCACACCATACCATACCTATCTACTACCGTACAATGATCCTGACATAGCATGAATCGTTTAAATAGAAATAAGAGACGAGTGTTGCTTCGTTCACAATCGCGTAACAAACTTAACTCCTTCATACAATCGACATTTACAAACTACCGTAATGATTTTTTCTTTCTTTTATTCATTCATTCATTCTTTTAAATTAAAAACTTTTAGAATAAAGAAATAATTTTTATTATTATATATTTTAATTTAATTTAATTTCTATTTTGTGCACAAATTTTCAATTAAAAAAATCATCCTCGTTATGAATAATAATAACAAATGTTTATATATATAATATAATACATTTTAATCGTGGCGTTGAAACTAAACGAGTTTACCGACTCGTTACTTTAAGTAATGAGTTAATTACGAGCACGTGCAAAAGCGTTCTATTTAATGCAGACACGAGGTAATAGTAATGGTGGTGGTGGTTCGTTATAATGAAAGGTATTTCTTATGCGCCATTCAGATCTTTGTTCGAGCCGCTCGCGACACACGGATCTAATACGAGTCGAGAGGTATAATTATGTATAACAAACTTGAAGAAAATGAAATATTTAGGAAGGGTAAGGAATGCTTATACACTGATTGAGACATTCATTTTTCTCGTCATGCCAATTTGAAATACCAATGAAGATCTTCGATATATTCCCTAAATAATTCTAGTTTTGTTTTTCCTATTTCTTTCCACAAACAATCACCAGGAAGAATGATCACGAACCGGAACTTAACTAAACAACTATTACCATGACTATCTTATTTGTTCCTATTATCTCAAAATATAGATAGTACAAAGTTACTATTACGCGTTTAACAGTAATATCATTCTCGGTAAAGAAAATTATGGATCCTAAGAAAAAAAAAAAGGGATAAGATAAATCTATTACACGCACTTATCGAGATTACAAGTTTTACAGTAATCTTTACCTTACCGTTTCCTGTTTTATACATACTAACTCATATTCGCGAATGCTCGAGGACGCACGAAAATCAATGCAAAAGATCAGGTAGCGTTGCTCGTCAAATTACCGTCAATTTTCACAGTGTAAACGTTCTCACAACTTCGATACTATTTTCCAAAGAAAAATAAGGAAAAATAGAGAAAGAAAAAGAGAGAGAAGGATTCCATCATTGAATTTTTCTCATTCTTCCAATAAATAACAAAATGTTCGAGGAAAGTTCTTCAATAATCGACAGTTCGTCGAAGTTTATGCGGCCTGAAACTACAAGGCAGGGGGAATCAATTTAAAGCGTTATAAACAGACCTCAACCGTCATTAGGATAATTCCTGTCCCAAGGCGTGTGGGTGGCAGATGTACGAGGGGCATCCTTGCGAAAGCGGATTGCGTAAATCGTGAATTAACGTCCGGTTAAGGGACTCGATCGATCTTTCGAATTTGCCCGCGAGTCAAAATTCGTTCGCCAAAATTCTCTTACCGTGAATGATCAAGCAGAACATACTTGATTTTTATTAACAAGTAATGACGAATCGATAGATGATAAGGAAATAAATTTTTTGAATTTACTAATCATTACTCTATAAAAAATAAAGAATGTGAATTTGAATGTTCTCACATTCCAAATTTATTTGACAACTAATAACTCGAATTAACATAAATATTAATTGACTGTATATACACACACGTTACTTAAAATTAATTACGATTTTTAAAAAAAATGTAATATAAAACGTAAAATAATTCTCGTATACTTGAAGATCATTTGCAGATCGATCGGAAAATAGATTTGCGTTACGTGAGATAAGGAGGGTAAAAGAAATAAAGGTAAGAACGGTGGTGACCTTTTGAAAACATAACGTAGACAAGCGTGCAGAATAATTAAATCGCGTAGACCAATGTGAGAGACGGTATCGTAGAACCGTATCTCGTGAGTGTCGATATAACCGGATTAAGTGAACCGTTGAGTACGATTAACAATTGCTGTGGTAGCTTGCCAATGGTTCAGGACACGCGTATCCCTTTCCTAAGTTTATTTTCGAAGTATAGTACACCTCATACGTACGTGCATACGTACATACGCGTATTCCGAGCACTTGCATATCGTTTAACGTACTTGTTGTATGGCTGATATGGTGAATGATCGATCAATTCTCTGGCGCCGTTTTACTGTACCTGCTTCCTCTCTTTGTACACTTACGTGTACGTCATACTAAACTAAACTAAACTAAACTAAATTAAACTAAAGTAAGTGCAAGAGGTACGAAGGAACGCAGTTTATCGTTTTATATGCACTACACACAATACAATGACCTAACCGATGTGACAGTGGTTGATTTTAGAGAAACTTTCCGTACTAGTCGTTACTGAATCTGATATTACTTACGAGTACACGCAGTATATGTGTGTGTGTCTCCATTAAAACCTATTCAAACGAAACTACCGAATAAACGACGAGGTTTCTTTTTTCTTCTCCGAAGGAATTCATTTCTAATATTATTTTCTAGCAAAGAGATCCCGGGCACGACCTATTTTTTTTTCCCATCCGAACGGAAATTCGTCCTCACCGTTAAGCAGTCCCGCTAGACAGCAGCCCGGATATGCTGCAAAAAGATCCTAACATCTCGCCTGTACAAAGTTTCGTTCCAATTTTTTCAAGCGGAATCATAAACGAGTAGGAGGAAGGGAAAATATTAATAAACCGAATGGTTGAGAGGAACTTCCTGGGTAACCCAACGGTTATGGGTGCAGATGTACCGTTCAATGTCGCATCCGTCGATAATCGATCGATCGTTCTTTGTATACAACAATGAATACCCTAGTTTTTAACGAATGAATATTTCTTTGACTAGGAACCATCAAATTCTAACAGCCATCTCGTTGTAACTGGATATAATATAATAGATATAAAGACACGCGAAGAATTTTTCTTTTAATCCTTTACCGGATGAAACGCCTACAGTCGTTCATATTCTACATATAATATATATACACGCATATGAAGAATAATTTATTCTTAATCTCTTCTATATTTAATTAAAAAAAACAAATATAATACACACTATGTGTATAGACTATACTCCTTATCTAACTTTGAGATTATTTTATAAAACGTATATCGTATTACCATCAATTAATCATTAAAATCTCACGAATAGGAATATGAAAAAGATATATATAAGTAAAATATTTTATGACGGATATATTTAATTAACGTTAGGATTACGTTCTTAATGGTAATAGGATTAAATGGAATCGATAAACGCGTCTATCATAGATAACCGATCCACGTTCAAAGCACAAGCAGTGGCAGCAAGACATTAACGACGTAATAAATCGATAACACGATCTAAAGACGTATCCTGTCTTGCAATGAAAAAGGATTGGGGTACCTACTCCGGATTGGTTGGTGCGAAATCCCATGGACCGGACACACTCTTGGGATCCGGACAAGTTTCACGCGGCGAATGACACGTCCGGTTAATTTATCGTACAGGTATAATTATCACGGTAGTATAGTGAGGTCTGGTAAAAGGGTGTCCAGCCAATCAGTGAACGCGACCGCCTCTCTCGAATGCTCCTCCCCCGTTGTTCAAGTTCCAACTCCGCGATGATAGTCACACGGATTCTTCTCCTCTTTTACCTCAGCTCACCTATCCTCCCCCACCCACCCCCCTTGTCACCCTTCGCGGACTTTGACTTTCCGATCTTTGCTGTTCGTTTTCTCTCGTCGATCATCTCAACTCATCCGAGATCTCTTTCCGTTTCGCTCGGTTAAACTTTTCGAACTCACGTGTCCGTGAACAACCAACACTCCCAACCAACCAACCAACCAACCAACCGATTGAACGAACGAACGAACGCAGTGCACCGCAACGAGTCACGATAAAGGATCTATCGATGTACGACGATGGAGACACCATACTCGTGCTCCAATTTCTATCTGATTTATTCGACGTGTCGAGATAATGTGACCATGTTCCTTCTCTCTCTATCTCTATCTTATTTTTCTTACTCTCTCGTTCATTCGTAAATGGCGCTTTCGCGATTCTAATATTCCGCGTACACGCGTGCGCGAGTACCGAGTAAAGTACGACGTGAAGAAATCTTATGGGGGAGAGGAGGGAAGTCATAACATTGATATGTAACAATTAGTTAAGAATTTTCTTATCTATGAAAGATAATAATGTAATATCAAAAGAAAAATATCATTTTACGATGATTCTTTTTATACCAAAGTTTAAGGGGCACACCTAGTGTGAAATTTTGAAAAAATTGATTTTTTTTTTGCAAATTTAGATAGTCTATATCTTTAAAAATAACATACTGAAATTTTAAATAAATATTTCAAATAGTTTTAGAGTTACAGCCTCGTAAAGAGTAGCCGCTCAGGCTCCTCTAAATTTTCAAATATTTCATGCAGTAGTTTTCTTGAAAAAAATTTCTAAAAATCACCTTATTTTTTAGGCGGTCACACTAGGTGTGCCTCTTAAAGAAGGAAAAAATAGAAAAAATAAAGGTAACAATTTGGATAGGTGATCAATGTGAATCCCGATCGAAACGATTTCAAATGTTCACGAAGTAATACCCCATTTTATTATACAACCTGAGAGAGAATGGAACAGTCGAATAAGGAAAGTTTGCTTTACGAGTGGGTTATTTCGAAGAAGAATATCAGTGATCTCGAGTCTCTCTCTCTCTCTCTTTCTCTTTCTTGGTTTAAAGTAACAACGATCGAGAATCGAGTATGTAAATATCCGTACGAGAAGGTTTCGTCGTTACCCCCTGTGTGTCCTCAGATCAAACGACGAGAGCAAAGGTAAAAGTTGGATTTTACTTTGCGTATACTACGCCCGCGTGTATTTCTTTCTAGGTAGATACCTTTCTATGTTTTTTCTCTTATGAGAATAGAAAAGCGAATCTATGCAAATAAAGTCACGTGGGCGGGCGTTCTACGATGCTGACTGAATGAACCCTTGCACCACGCGAACTGAGTGAATGGATTTACCTAACGTTTAACGTTTAACGTCCACCGACGTACGGATTTGTCTTTCACTGGCGTATTACTCACTTGGAAATCTTCCGACTTTTTTTTATGTTTGTTTGTTTGTTTGTTTCTATTTTTCAACTGCGAGTCGTAGAATCGATCGTGCAGGTGTGCCCAAGATCGATACATCGATGTTATATCAAAGAAAATATATACAACATTGAAATAAAATGATAACGTGTATTCGTGCGTATAAATATCATCAATGGAATCTGAAATGTTTCTTCTTCTTCTTTCTTTTTTTTTAATCGTGAAGATTGTAAATCCATCTCGTGGGTAGTCAACGTAAAAAAAAAAAAGTAACTATCACATTTGCATAACTCTATCTATTTTCTCACTTTTTACAATACCTAAATCTAATACAGCTATATAATACTGTATAGATCTTTACTGTTATACCATTCTATTTATCTATCATTATTGTAAACTTGATCATAAATCTAATCGAATAATCTACCTCTCTTTCTTTCTTTCTTTCTTTTTTAGAAAAGAGATACGTCGTGAATCGGAAATTGATTTTACACGTTGAGATTATCTCGCTAAATTAGCTGTATAAATGAATCTTTACAGGTGCATCTATGCATTCGCGAACTATCATACCAACGACGTAAATACGATCGATCTATCGAATGAAATTCTTCAACGTCGATTTAATCGCGTAATCTTTTCCACAAAATTTTATATCGAAGTGAAGAAGTAGAAGAAAAATAAGTGACCATAGTACATGCGTGATCGTTCCCCGTGATTTCTATCATCTCATAAATTGGAAATAATCTTACAGGAAGAGATATAAATCCCTCGTTCAACATTAAACCGATCTTCTTCTTGTTTTACGCTTTGCTCAGCACTATCATTTATATCGATCGTATTAGTCATCATCATCTTGTGAGATTGTACGTGAATCATAATACTCCTGATTTAGATTATATTTTACAAACGTGAAACTTTGAAAACGTAAAAGAAAAATTTGCCATTTTTCTTATTCTCTCTCTCTCTCTCTCTTTCTCTCTCTTGCAAAATGTTGTCTCCGCAACGTCTGCGTTCTTCTCGTATCGCTTTCCAATGGCTGCGCGATGTACCGTTACGAAAGCACGTGTAACTGCATTAAATCTTGAAGAGGGGGACAAAAGAAATAAGCGGAAAGAGTGGCAACCAAAGAGAAAGAAAGAGAAAGAAAGAAGAATCGTAAGGTGCAGTCTCTATAGCAAAAGACCCGTATAGCCCACGCCTCGTGATCCTTCACCGTTCTTCAACGTCGATATTCAAATCACCGTCTCCTCTACCCCGTTCTTCTTTTCTGTTCTGCCACGACATCGGCAAAGACGTAGCGCGTCCTCTTTTTACCACCTTTTCGTGCCGTAATTTACCGTTACAAAAGGCTTCGCCCACGCGTCTCCATGGTTCAAGAATATCCCCCCCACCCCCACCCCCAACCCATCCCACCTCACTTCCACCTCTTCTTCTTCTTCTTCTTCTTCTTCTCATCATCGGCTCTCACAATCGGCCATCGATACGTCGATTCACGCTGCCATTGTAATTCTTATTCTTTCTATCTTTCTCTTTCTCACTTACTTACTTACTTTCTCCAAGATGCATAAGGAAGACCTTCTTTTTATTCTTTTTATTCTTCTTATTCTTCCTTTGAGGTTTTTCCTTACTCATGAATCGTTTAGTCGAAGGACGATGTGGCAGGTGCCTCGGTTAAAACCGAAAAAATATGCTCGAAGGTGACGCTGACGAAAAATTGAAAATGATTCGATGCCACCACTACTCTTATTCATTCTATCGTTCTATCATTTTAGATTTGAAATGTGAAATGAAAAAGAAAAAGGATACGAGACAACACAAGAGAGGCCTTTTTGGTTTTTGAAGAGCCACTGATTAACTGGAATTTCAATGGAAATTTTATTTTCGAACGTGCCACGCATTCCACGTATATATATATATATATAAAGTTAATTCTGACAAGAGACCGTTCGTTATATTGGCGCCGAGAATAAAGAAGAAAAAATGATCCACGAAATTAGAAAGCAACCTGTTTTTTTTTATTGAATGATCTCTCTGCCTTTTTATAATATATTTCGAATTATTCCCATTTGCACGCTCCTTTTATTTCTTTTTTTTTGTAGATATTCTTTAAACGATCATCGTTAAATATTTTGTAAAGGATTCATTCGTTTAAATCAAAATTTAATGAGAGAGTAAAGAAATATTCTAAAGAAACGAAGAATTGATCGAGATTTCGAATATCATGAATTATTATCTCGTGTCATGGGTAAATATCAATTGCTATCATTACACAATAAATATTTATCCTCGAAGTTAGGTTAATCAGAGAAAATAAACGTAGTTGCTTTGAAATTTCATTCCTTTAAAACTCGTCTGACGGTAACATCGAAAATCCACACCCAAGAGGAATTTAATCTTTTTGATATAAGTGTGTGTGTGTGTGTGTGTGTGTGCTCGGACGACACCTTCTCGATTTCAAATTGTTATCAGAGTCATCGTTGTTATTCCGACGACAAGGCAGAATGCTATTGTCAGCATACAAATCTTTTTCTCTCATTTATCTTTTCATTTATAAAACATTTATAAAATTGTAACTCACATTTTAACTATACAAATTTTCTTATTAAAATAATATATACAATTATATTTAAATGACTTTTTCTCTAAACAAAAAAACGAATCAAAATTCCATATAAATTAAATTATGGAACACGAAAAACAACCACAAAAGCTAAAAATAAAATAAACAATAATGAGATTAATTACGTATTTCGAATATCCATCTAAAATTTCATGAATATGCATTAAAAATTATATGATTTGAAAACTTTGACTTATTAAATCCATAACACAGGTAGTCTGTGTTCTTGAGATAAAAATTGCGAGGAACTGTTGATCCGTACCAAGAATGCAAAGTCGTTAACATTCGATCCAATCTCTAGCGTTTCGAATAGTGAGAGGGAGGAGGAGGAGGGGGAGGGGGAGGATGGGTAAGTAATTAAGTATGGGACAACGCGAGCGATGCCAGAAGGTGGCCATAATATGCACGTGTCGCGAATATTTTGCGGATGGGAGCACGCGCGGTTGAAACCTGATATGTCTCGCCAAGGCGCGGAAGATGGTGTCGTCGACGTTGTAAACACAACCCATAGCTTTTTCATGGAACTTCATTCTCTGTTACCTTTGTCGTTCGCCGTTTAATACCCTACTACCCATGTAATATATTAGATTGTCCCATAAGTTCTTTCCGCGCAACACCATGCATGATTTCAAGCCAACCATGTTTGTATACATACAAGCTTATCTATTTTACATTTATGGTATTGATTTCTATCATCTCACAACTATTTCAAAATACTTTAATATGAATAACCAAAAGAATCATTTGCAAGTAAATCTGAAGAATATTAGAAAGAGAACATAATGAGACCTTTCTGAGAGATTGGAACTTATGGGACAACCTAATATTTGCAGAAATATGATATATAACTAGATAGTATATATCTACGAGAGTCTTAGTCAAATTAAAACTTCGATATCTATTCTTGGATTAAAGAAATTGATGACAAGGAAAAAACAATAATTAATAAACTATACGGATTCGTTATGTAATCGTGTTAGAAAGAGGTCGAATCTAGCTAAAATAAAATGATAATATATATACATGTATTGAATGGAGATATCCTATAAGTTAGAAGCGTAAAACGTGCTTGAAAACGCATTAAAACCACCAACGCGAGACTCCATTTTTCTTGGTCGATATTACGAAACTTGGTTGTCGTTGTCGTTTTCCAATAACTCCAGACAAACCTTTTGAAACATGGATCTCGAAGAGTATTCATAAACGTCTAACTGTATCATAAGCTCGAACAAGTAATTCTGACTGAGAGCGTTCAAATTCAATATTTAAGCGCCTCTAGGTTGTAGACGTAGTAAATCGTAGTCTTCATTGCATGCCGATTAGAAATTCAAGCGACGTCATAACGAATTGCAACGATAGTGCACTAAGCTTAAGAACATTCGCGCATATTCAAAAGATATTATTGTCGCTTCTGGGAGATTGCTGCATACAAAGACCCAATTAATAATGAAAGTGTTACCTATTTTCTAAATAAAACAATAACTGTGTCTAATAAACTCACCCTGGTGAATAATATAAAAATTATAATATACAGAGTTTCCCAAATAACTCTAGTCACAATTTTTCATGTACTTGCGATAATCTGACAAAAAAAAATACTTTAAACTCAAGTTGATCTGCTTTTAATTGACTATAAATGGCAATAAAAAAAATGATCTAAAACAATTTCTTTTTTATTGTTTTTTAAGGCTACCTTTATKTTTTTAAATAGCACCTAGTATTTTTGACTTAACAATACATTTTCTACWAGTTAACATTAAACTGCGATTTGCTACCGTGTGAATGTACTTTTAATATTTTTTATACCTATAACAAGGGGATTTTAATGATTTTCATATTAAATTAAAGTACACACTCCTAATTTTCTTAATCAACATCTACACGTTAGAGAAATACTTGTTATATATAAAAATAATTGAAAAAATAATGAACCTCGTGTGTGATATTATCGACAGGAAGAAACGGTTATAACGTTATAATGAACCTTAGAATCGATTAGAATTTTCTGAAGATGTGAACGGAGGGTGGTGGTTTTGTATAAAACGATTTCACAGTTGTCTTTAAAACTTGACGAGGATCATGATTCTTCGTTATCTTTAGATCCTTAATGCCGCGAGAAAATAAATCTAAAAACTCACGCGTCTATCTTATTAAAAAACAAAAAAAAAAAACAAAATTCTTGACTCATCGGGAAATTAGACTTTTCCAACCGTAAATTTAATTATTGATTTTTACACCCTCCTCTGTTTTTTTATCTACTTTTTTTTGGTTATTTTCATCAGATGAGATCGCAGAAGAAATTAAGCAAAACAAAACAAAATTCGAAAAGTAAAACGCGTAGGTAAAGATCCTTGTTCTTCGTGCACGGTCCGGAAAATATATGAATTCGTGTCTCTTGTTCTCGATGTATACGCTCAACGCGACACTCTAAATAATACTCCCTATCCAGAAAGATTTATTTCCATCTAAACGATGCTCGGCACGCTGGGGTTTCGTTGACTCGGAAAACTTATGCTTCTCCCGTGTTGGAATAGTCACGTGAAACGAACGAACAGATGAACGGAGTACGGGGACTCCTTGTATGCAAAATCGGCGACTCTACTCTGCGAATAAATGCATCATGGCGCGTAATGGGCGAGGCTCGTATGGTATTGCCGTAAAACACGATCGTCCTACACGTTCCTCACCTGTCGAGCGAAATATCAACCAAGAAGAAAAGAACAACACGTTTACGAAAATATTCTCGGTCCTGTATTTCGTCCAAAAAAAAAAACAAAAAAAAACTATCCTATATTTTCCATTACTTTTGCTCGCGTTATAATTTCGGAGAAGAAGACAAAAAACAAATGTAAATCTTACTAATTTATGATATGACACCCCCATATTATATTATATTAAATGGAAATCATTTTTTCTTCGGTCACACCTTGACCTTCGACAAATTTTTCAGTCTCGAGAATTCGCATTAGAGTTACCTGAGTATATTCACTACCTACTCTACCTTCCTCGAAGAGACGAAGCTTTGCAATTTAATTTAAAGCGCTCGTCAAGTCGAGTCACACAGAGACAGACCATGCACGTACGTGTGCATTCATGCATTCGCGTATATCGGATCGGCGAGTACACGTTCCATCAACATATTCAATGGTCTATTAGCGTCGAACGAAAGAAAAACGACAGGAAGTTGCGAAGAAGCACGAAGGTCAAGAAGGCGGAGCACCCACACTCGGTGTGTAACATATATAGGTAGATATACAACGATAAATAATTTTATAAAGAGAGTAAGAGAGAGAGAGAGTAAATAAATCGATCGATAATAGAAGGCTCGTAAAGAACAACGGGGAGTCTTTGGTGGAAGCTCTTCGATCACAAACACATTAAAACAATGAACACTCGCTAAGTCATCTTCGAAAATTGGCAGGTGGCTACATTTCTTCGGCATCCTTTTATACTTTTCTTTTGTGCCCTTCTCTCTCTACTACTTTACCAGGTAAATCAATATTTAATTTCGTTCGTTCACGTAGACACAGAGAGCAGGTGCTCTTAAAACAGGCCACGGTATTATATTGTCTTAAACGGTCAGATAAATGCTGATTTTTTTCCTCGCTACGGGGATCCCTATATACTGTTTTCTCCATTTCACGCTCACACATATATGATTACAATCTTGAAGAGATACAACGAAGATAATTAATCGTATCTATCTAATTTAGATCTCCGCATTTATGCTATTATTTAAATGTAATTTCGTTATAGATAAAAACATATTAAATAGGTAAATTAATCGATTCTCGAAAAAAAAAAAAAGAAAAGGGAAAAGAAAAGAATTCGATGTTGGTGAATAAAATTAGTGAAGATCCAGTACGAGTAATGAATCATCTGACGAGGAACAACGAGAGAATCCATAAGCAAGAAGAAGGTAAATCCTTGAACCGGACCTTGGCGGTATACGCGCCTAGCTGCACATTAGTCAAACAATTAAGAGTTTGTAATGGAACGTCACATAAATAACGTCAGTGCATGAGACGTTTCGCGATGCGTATATGCCCTCCTTCCCTCCGAAGCTTACCTCTCCTTGGCATCGGACCCGGTGAATCGCGTTAATGGAATACATATGTGCTTTTGCTGTGTATGCATGTACACGGACGTGTGGCAAGGGGGCGTTTAGGTTCGATGTGCGGTCGCACTAATATCGCGTGGGCGGTTCAATTTCCAACGACCTAACATTCTCGAATTGCATCGGCGACATTAACCTGTCATAATTACAAAGATCCCGAACCTCCCCACTATTCCTATGGCACGCATTCTCATTGCAATCCATTACATGGTAACACGAATTGATCATAAGAAAGTTTATTTTACATCATCGATGTTGTAAGTTCGTTAACCTTTTCGGTCTGTTAAAACGGTGAGAAAACCAGTAATCAAACAGATTACGGGACTCCTATTCCATAATTTCGATCGATAAATAAACCTTCTCAATGATCTCCGATAATTTGAGGCTCTAGAGTTAAAGAGATATTCCGAACCGTAATAACAAAAGATTGGAATTTCTTGAAAACTGTGTCGCGCGTGTAACTTTAATTATTAGAGAAGAATCTGAACGATATAAATTGTCAGTAGGAATAATTAGTGTCGGTCGGTTGCCCTCTTGTGAGTAATTAGCAATTAAGCGGCACGTAATTGCCTAATTCCTGCCCGTCATTCGAGCACGGTCCTTAGTAACGATAAGATCTCCGACGAACCTCCAGGCAATCGTTAAATGTGTGTGCGTGCATTCGGAACGTTCGTGTATCGAACGCATCGATTCCTCTAAAAGGGGAAGCACCTTTTCGTTGGTTCTTTATCTTTACGGCAGGTAACACGGGAGCCTTGTTTCCTCGAACGAAGCATTTTTACGATTTACCCCCAACCCCTCCCCCTCGAAGTATGCACAACTCTACCAAATAAATCATGCATCGCGGTACGAATACTCTAATAATTATCACGAACCGATTAATAACAGTTATAAATTCCAATTGATTTATTAGATCATTTAACGAAAATATTACATATTACCCATTTTTTTCTTTCTAGTTAGTTATTTCTTGACATTTCTACGAGAAAAGTGTGCGCTTAGTAAAAGAAAAAAAGAAGAACAACATTAACGTTAGAATTCTAGTTAAATGAAATTAGTCTAAATGAAAATCGGCGCCCGAACGGCGTCTAAATGCCGCAAGCGGTGACCAATCGGGAAAGGTTTTGAGTACGTGCGTGACAATGAGCCATGAATCAATTTGGTCACGTCACATCAAAGTTGCTCGACCGCTTAAGGTCTAGATACCGACCGGTTGGCATTTCGCAGAAACGATACCGCCGTTCCGTTGTTGTCGCACACGGGCACATAAGAGTGCTCGATTCTGTCAGCGTGATTAAGGTGCACTACAAAGTGTCCGTGTCCGCCTCTCTTTGCCTGGTTGGTTCGTTGGTTGGTTGGTTTACTCTTTCTCATTCTCTTTCTATCTTTTCTATGTATCTATAAAACTTGACCGAAGAACTAAAGATAAGGCGATTAGGTAAGAAATTATGAAAGATACTCGGCGATACGAATCGTCACGATTTCGTCACACAAACGAACGAACCTTTTTGCGAGCCCCCCCTCCTGAATAAATTATTAATAACACGTATAACTACTATTTAGATGTGAGAAAGACGATAGGACAAAAGGAAAAGATTAAAAAAATCATTTAACATAGCCTACCGACAACGAAAACCGGTGGTGGTCTAACTCGTCCGACAAATGGGGAACAAGATTCGTATAAAAGGGTAAAGTGCGTGAAAATTAATCAAAGATCCTAGGGTATACACTCAGGATTCTCCACACATGTCGTTTGGACATAGAAGAATCAAAAGAAGATAGAGAAAGATAGGTAGGGAACAAACTCGAAACTACGACGAAGACGAAGACGGGTGACTCGTGTTGTAAATGCGTAGGCAAGGGTGAACAGACGTACTCCATTCACTTGGCGCCACATTCATTCATAGCTAGAGCAAACTATGTGCTAGAGCGCCACGACTCACGACTCTCCTGATTTCTCTCTCTCTCTCTCTCTCTCTCTCTCTCTCTCTCTCTCTCTCTCTTTTCTCTTTCATATCGACTAAAGCATGCTCGACGATGTTCGCAATATTTCCTTCCTTTTTCCTCTTCTCTCTCTCTCTCTCTCTCTCTCTCTCTATTTCTTTCTTTCTTTCTTTCTCTCTTACTTATTCAGTCAAGCTTCACGACAAACGTCCGATCCAGTTGCGTTATTATCGCGCGTGTGCGTTATTACACGCGTTTACCATGGCCACGCTCCCCGTTTTCTCTATATACCGGACTATGGTTAAACGCGACAACATTCGTGTGGGTGTCCGGGATATTTTCTCCTTTAGTCATTTTTACTCTCACTAAGAAGTTTAGCATGAACAAAAGTATTACGGACAAACAAACAAAAAGAAATAAAAAGAAGAAGAAGTAATCAATATTTGTATCGTTTTCTTAACTACGTTTACTTGCTTATCTTATGGAAGAGTACCGAAAATTGTCGAGCAATTCACGAAAAGTGAAAGGTTTAAAAGAGAAATATCGATCGAGTAATAATTACGAGTACAACAAGGGAAACTTAAAAAGTTTTTCTTTAATCACGTTTGGTTTAAATATTCGCGCAATTCGTTTGACAAACAAACAAGCAACAGATTCGAACGAATTCAATTTACTTTAGACACGAGTTTCAAGTTAATTTAATTTATCGATGCGTGGCCGCGTTCGCTTAACTAACAACATTTTTACTATTTTATCCGATGAATCGTAATAACGTGTTTGTATATTTCATTAATTGTTCCACTCTCCAAGTTCTCGCGTGATCGTACGTTCTATCAGGATCGCGCGTAAAACACGAATCCACACAATCGAATAAATCCTTAACACACGCATTTACGTTTACTGTATACGTATTCTGTATCACCTACGCGTTATCTATGCGATGTTGTCTATAACGTTGTAATAACTAATCGCAATTAGCATTTGTTTAATTCTTATCTTGGAAAAGCTGTTTTACCTATCGAATTAATCGCCACGATCATTTTTACACCTTACCGAACTACAATAAATGTATATTAACATAGAATAAACGTTCAACAATAAACTATTCTTGGGACCGCTTACGGATTTCGCGTGGTCGTAACGACTTTCCCGTTACGTAAATTCCCATTTAATGTTGTACTATCTTGGAAGACACGCGAAAACAAATTAATTTATGTAAGGCCCATTATCACGTGCGTTCATTTCAACTCCGTTGTATATATATTTTACTTATGTTATACGTATTTATAAAACATATGCGTACATGCAAGACATTTGCTCTGTATTTCTATAATAATTGTTTCTTTAAAACGTATATCAATTTTAATACAAGTTTATACTTATCTAAAGCAACTAACGAATCGAACCTTTATCTAATCACATTAACTAACAAGACGATTCAAGGATATGCCCTATCGATGATCGACACGTGTCGTGTCAAGAGAATCTCCTATTTCTCATGCATGATACAAATTTTAATATTTCAGGTATGTATATCATATGTGTATGTATGATAAATATCAAAGTTTATCAATGATACAATTTAATGTCGACATATATACGTATATACATATATTTATACATATACACATATATACATGTAGAGTATCTACTAAAATGTTTCTAGCCTAGGGGGTAAGAGGCTACGAACCGTGCATAGCATTCGTATAAATCGTCGGCGCACGCACTTATGGTCGTTGTATGTCACCTACGCGAATACCTATAATTTAAAGTTATAATAACTAGTTTCTGGTCGTATCGCTTGCCGGGGCGCCGGTCTCTCTAGATACACGTGCAGTATTGTGCAGCTTGAAAGACAGAGAAGAGGAAACGAGTTGAAGTATAACAGGTAGAGAGAGAGAGAAAGGAAAAGAAGAAGGAGGGAGAAAGGGAGTTAACAAAAAAATGAGAAAGAGAGAAAAGAAAAGAACGTTGCAGGGCGGAAGAACGATAGGAAGGTTCTTATCTTCACCAACCGATGATTCACACTCTCCAATGAAGAAGAAGAAGGTGTCACTGGTTGTATGCATAAGCGCGACTCATTACGCGACCATCTCACCGCCATCCTAAGAGCCCACGTGCCTTCTGCATCACTATATATATATATATGTATGCAAATCGAGAGATTAAATAGCCAGACCGTAACACATCCTCGCGCTTTTTCACCCATTCCATTCCCCTCATTTCCCTATATACTCATTTTGAAATCTACACCGTGATATCACATGTAATCGATCCACAAAGGATAATTATATATTTTTTTATTTTTTTCATCATATTTTGTTGTTTTCACCAATCGTATTAACTAGACAAAAATATCTATATTTTTTCATTATAGAAACAAACGTATATTTTCATTTGTATCTACAAAGATGTTACTTCGTCAAATGAAGAAACCAAACTGCCAACTGTCTAACACAATTGGTAATAAAGTATGTCGATTTATTACGTTAGCTTTTATCTCTCGCTAATTTGATCAACCTGTACCTTTCTATGGATTGCGAGAAATACTCGTAGACTCCTCGTGCAAGTCTGATTCATTTCGTTTCCGATCCTAGCTCGTGCAAATGACGACGTTGCATAGCATACGGAATTGTATATATATACACGTACCATAAGCGTAATCAACGTTTAAGCTACGATATAAACGAGTGAACAATTTGAAATAAAGTTTATGGTTAAGAGTTAACTTATCGAACGAGATTGACATTTTTTTGTTGGGTCCAAAGTTCTATAATCTAGATATTCTAATTTATGTACGAAAGATTATAAACGTTAAAAAAAAAAAGTAAGGAAAATTCATTAAAGCGAATGACTCGACGCCTATGAAAACGTACGCGTGAGCGCTCGACTACCACTCTTCGTCTACGGACCACGCCGTCATTTTCATAATGACAATAGCCCGACAGCCCACACGGGGTGCCCATGATGAGTAGTTTACGGTGCGACTCCTGCCACCTTCGCAAATCCCAAGCCGGTCGAGTCACTGGTCCCTGTCGGTCTACATCTAGCAACGTGTCTCGTTAACTATCCTTCGGTTTAACGATTTCATTAGGTTTTCCCAGCTCCCAGTTAGACCGATCAACGCGAAACGATTGATTTCAAGAAAACAATTTGATCTTTTTAATGAAAATTTTATAAATACTTGTTTCTCCTAATAGATATCTATAACACTTATTGCACATTTTCTAATTGTTAACTGTACTTACTCGCGCAACAGGTTTTTAGGAAAGATCGTACTGTTACGATAAAACATAACCCATAGGCCCGTGTACTAATTGTAACTAGACGCTTTTTAACGATCGCAATTAAAGGAGTACAATCGAATCGTGATTCCGCGAGAAGAGATACACGGACACATACATACATATATTGGCAATCGTTATCTGAGGAGTGTCATCGAGGTCTCCTATATAGAAGAATCTGGATCGGTAGCTATACCTGTTTCACGAAGAGACGATTACGATAAACTCGAAATCGATAAAGATCTCGTTTATGAGGGGAACCTCCTTGCTTTGAGGGAGGAGTGGACGGAGGATGATCGGCCAAGTTTCTCGAGATTCTTAATCTAATCTCTAACGGAGCAATTATCGTTCCTTTGGAAGGGTCAAAGCCTCTCTATATATATCTCTCTCTCTTTCTTTCTTTTTCTCTTTGGTGAGGGCAGGAAATGCGAAGCACGTTGTTAGATAGCTTAGGTAGAAAGGTAAGAAAGCGAAGGAGATATGCGAATAAAACGGCGCTCGACACTTGCCGCGATGAATGCTCGTGCTGATCGGTAATCTTAATGGGACACCCACGTGCACCGCGTATCCCGGAGAATAGGAAGCATCCTCGTGACATTAGAAATCGTGCCTAATAGAACGCGCATCGTATCGATTCGACACGATTCGCACCGGCGTGCACCACTCGTATTCCGTTAATTGCAAATTTATCTATAACGTCGCGTACCTATCTTACAGCAGGACATCCAATGAAAAGTCGTCGTCGTCGTCGTCGTTGTCGTCGTCTTCTTCTTCTTCTCGTTCTTGAGATTAAGTCGAACGAAATCCTCGCGATTCGAATAATCCCCCTTTACAAGATTTTCTTCTCAAATCAATTGATTACCTAACAGGTATAACAACTTTTAATAAATCAATCGTAAGAATTTTCAAATACCTAAGATTATTTTTCTATTTAAAACCCTTTAACAATCTAAGGATACATTGATTACCCCCTCCCCCCAAGATGTTTGTTGCATCTTCCGGTAATTTTTTGTTTTTGTTTTCTCGATGCTTCCTCGAGTGAATCTCGTCTCTTCTTCGTTATCTTGCATCAAGAGATGGCAAGTAGCTTGGGTTTTAGCACGAGCGCGAGTTGCTTACATTATTGCCAAGCGTGACTCATTCGATGTCTGTCGCTCGACCACGCGTGATTATTTCACGTTTGAAACCACCTCCTCCTCAGCGATGGTGGTGGTGGTGGTGGTGGTAGGTATTAGCTACACCGTCGTCAACATTGCCACCTCCCGTTTGTGCACTGGCAATGCAAGCGCAAACGTTCCTTCTCCCTTCCCATTGATCGCGTTGGCAGTCTAACGCGTTAAAACTTTATTCCTTTCTACTTCCCGCAACTAAGATTTTCCCCCTCCCCTCCCCTACCCCCTTTAACGTCCTTTCCCCGTCTCATCTAATAACCATTTCAAGATAATCGCTTTCTCATTTACGAAAGACATTGCGATGTCGAGATTATAGAGTGTAAATCACGTAAATTCGAAGCGCCTTTGAAGGTACGATACTAAAATCGATTTATTTTCTATTAGAAAGTCCATTAAGTGTTAGACAATAACAACGTCGCCGGTAATTTACAAAGTATTCAAATAGTTGGCTGAACTATTGATCTTAATCTATTATAAAAATGATTATTATAGATCGAAGGGAATGTGATAAAATTGTTTTTAGATTTAATATTATTTAATCCGTGATCGAGAATCGTAATAATTTGATCGTAATGATTTTTCTTTTTCGATGGAATGGAATGTGAAAAATATCGGCAAGTCCTATATTGCAGAAAAATTTAACACTAACGCCTCTTCTAATGCCAACAACAACGTGTCGCGTCGCGTCGTCGCGTTTCACTTATCCAGAAGACATTTAACAATGGTACAAGAGCTAAAGACAATGCATCGTTAACGTCTATCCGTTCTTCCGTCATGATTTTTCATCTGCCCGTTCCCGGTGAAAATAAAAATTGAAAACCCGGCCACAACGTTCTTCTATCGATCCTCTCTCGACATCGAACAATTTTCAATTCCGCGATCTAAACTCTGACGAATCTTCGAAAGTTTTACGATTGCAATTAGCACCGTTAACGAGACAGACGAATAATTATGAACTTTTCTTCGAAGGTTAATGTACATTTGCAAACAATGAAATGACGTGGAAGATAGTTGCGATTATTGCTACTTGAAGATAATTGCGTAGGTATATCATTAATGGGTGTCTTTAAGAATCTTCCTAAAATTCTTTGATACCTAAGTTACACGTATTTCCGGGTATATTGATACAACATCGATTCGATTTCATTCGAGTATATTCCCATTTGAGAGAGTAAATGTTTCATTCAATGAGAATTTATTCTCTTGAACGTATAACATCTTACTTGGAAGATACAAATACTTCGTTTTATTTCTGTTTAACGAAGTCAATAAGAAATAAAACGAAAAAGTAATCGAGTAGAATATCTGAACAGGATTTCTCGATAGGACCCAACGATCGAACGAACGTCTTCGTTTACCTTTCTCTTACTTTTCCGTCTCTTTCCTATTCTCTTCTTCTTGCGACAATGCGGACTAACCGGGGGAATGCAGTCATAAAGCAAACGATAGAGAGATAATATTTTCTACCGAGCAAACAATGGCTAACTTACGGCGATCGTAAACAATCCCCTTATCCGCAGGTCGTTAACGCTGCATAATAACTTTCATCAACCCCCGTCGAGCACGCTGTACATGTTGTCTATCGACATAGTTACATAGTTTTCTTAGGAAACTACTACTACCTCTTCCAATTTCGCATCAAGCTAAAGCACAACTGGACTAGACTTTAACTAAAAACATTTATGTTCGTGCAAAACCCGCGCTCGGTTGTGATCCATTAACGTGAACAAAGTGAGTAGTTACTCCAAGAATAGTCAAGAAAAATCCGAATTTCGAATAGGTTTTACTCTGGTACTTAAATCAAATCGATTACGTAATTCTAGCAAAAACTCTGACAAACTGTGGCTAAGAAAAAATAAAACAACCATCGAGTGCATGTTGCATCAGTCCTTATGCTAAATGCATAATTAATATTCACGTAAGTATAGAAAAAAGAAAGAAAGAGAAATAAGTAGGAAAGATGTGGTTGATGAAATTCTAAGACATGATTTCTCCTAATCATTGGAGAGGGTTGCATCCCTGAAGTAGAATGCGAAAAAAGAATCAACCTGCTACCAATTGTAACGATGATTAAAAGAAAGAATTAAAGAAGAAAGAATTATTCTAGAACTGCAAAGATGCAATGAATGCATCGAGTGTAAACTCTTTTATACATATGTATATTAATGAAGGGTCTAACATTAAACCTAATACTCGAACTCTAACACGAGATAAACTATCGATTTCGATGAAGTGAACAGTAAAGATTTAGATGCTTACTCGCAAATTTGATATCTTCTGACTCGAATATTTAATTTTACGCGAGAAAAGTAACAAACTCTACACTATTTAACGTTATTCTTCTAATCTTTGATTCCATTGAACGATTTCTTTAGTTTTTCAGGTGGTACTGCTACTACTACGTTGTCATGAACCCGTGTTATCCCAAACTATAACGTTCTAGTCAAGTGATTATATTAAAGTTTGAGAAATACAATGAAATAACAAAAATTGCTCTTGATAAAGTTTTGATTTCGGGCGTCGCCGCGCCCACGTGTATCTACGAATGATCTATTTACGATCGAGCGTGATCTATCGGCTATCGTCGAACCGTGGGTGTCGGACACTCGATCCATGGTGCTGGATATCTCGCTTCGGTGAGAGGTCATTCTGACTCATTTAAGCCTCCGGTGCGATGTGTTAACGACGTCGGTGCACTGTTCTAGTATAACTGCAATCATAATGCGCGATTATATAAGCATAAACTAAGAGATACGATACCTAAGCGAATTACATCGTTCTGATCGTAACTCGTACTACGCGAGCGCGTAAACTTCTCGTTGAGATATACTTTACGAGCTACGAAAGTAAAAGAAAAAAGAAAGAAGAAAGTAAAAAGATTCAAAAGATTTCGAGAGTCTGGTCCACTAGCGTGATCAATTTTTATGTCCGACTACTGTGGTCTTCTACATTTATCTTTTCTTTTTTTTTTATGATAAACAGTTTTTTATCCTACGAAAGTAATTTATACGAATATATTATTATAATATGTATTTTATCTCTGTTAACACATCTTGTTTTCTCCTTGCACAATACTACAATTTAATGATATAAAATCGTCTAATATGATCAAACCAAAACGATGTTGTTGAGAACTTCGAATGCGAATATATAAATGATACGTACTCGGTTAATTTGAAAGAAAAGTTATTAATCGTTGAAAGATCAAAGAACGTATTCTATATAAAGAGGAGGGAATCAAACCGGCTTCTTAATCGCGTTAATTTGTAAATCATTTGGGGCGTTCTCGAAGTTGTTGAAAAAAAAAGAAAAGAAAAAAGGGAAGGCACACCAGGACGGGTCTATACGTCGTCGCAAAACACCCCCTGGGGTGGTACCGACTTGGTACGGCGGCGTGATATATCGATCGAAGCTCCGATTGCGTAAGTGCAATTAAACCGATCTTGTAATAGTCGAGTCGCGTATAATTAATGAACGAAATCTCCCTGACGCTCCGAGCGCGTTGTTGTCTATCTTAGCGCACGATCTTGCCATGGGCATACGACTGAGTAAGCGTAATTTGCCATATTGTCTATAATAATTCCAACTAATTAGTTAACTCTCTTATTTATATGGATCGTTAGGATAGGAAAGGTGAAATCAAGACATACGTACAAGTAGAATTTCGAAATGAGAATAAGAGAAAACTTTCGACTTCCGATTGTCTACCATCGCGTTCGTACAAACGACTATTGCGAGTGAGCGAGTAGTCAAAGAAACTAAATTGAAATGTAAAAGCGGACTAGGAAATAATCAAGGTCTCTCTTCTCTTCTCTTCTCTTCTCTTCTCTTTTCTTTTCTGCTCCTTCTTCCTTGGCAAACAGCACATAAAACCCGGCCGGTCATAAATCCGCGACCTCCGGGCAGCGTGATAGCCGGACTCCATTTTCCTTTCTTTCCCTTCCCGTTCCCGTTTCCTCTTGCCCTTTTTTCTCTTTCTCTTTTTCTCCCTTGCGAAGTGCCGCCTTCACCAACATCCTCCACATCGTCTCCGCATCGTTGCTTGCATTACCCTTGCTTGGCTCATGCGCAAAACTAATTCCATCCTTTAATGGATCCACGGATTCTCTTTGCTACCGTATTCGCCATGCCTACACGTTATACAGATTTAAAGTGGCTCTTCTCCGGTTGGACTGACCTTTAACTTGACTCTCTTCAAGCAAAACGCGAGCTCATGATTGATCTTTGAACGGTATAAAACGAATGTTAGTATTGTTTTAAAGGAACAGAACAGAAAATAAAGGAAGAGAAAGAGAAAGAGGATGGCGAGCATTTCTAACACCTTTGTACCTGGAATTTGTATATCAAAGGGGGCTTCACGTTGACACGTGGTGCGTGCGATGCAAATGCGTCTTTCTTTCCCGAGCCATTTACGCCCACCGACACGATCATAGAACCACACGAGCATAACAGACTCACTATTAAGATTTACCCGGTCCACCGTGATCTTTTAACGTAGATTTCCTTTGTGTTTATTGGCTTTACTTACGGGAGAACGTTTACGATGACCGTGATGTGTAATTAAAGTAACACGACACCCTCTCGGTTTGTAATGAAGACGCTTTATAGAGCTTTGAAATGAGATAGAACATGAGAGATAGAAAGAGAATGAAAGAGAACGAATGGTCCAAAGAGATTGTCTATCCAACCAGCGACATTTTATACCTTTGTTACCGTCTTAGAGTGATATAAAAACCGCACGCTCTGCATATTTGCATTAAATCCAAGACCCGGCGTTAAAACGTCACGAATAAATAATAATCTCGGCTGATTTGTAAAGTTAATCTTATTTCGGAATGATTTTATTCGAAATTTAACACGCGACGTTTATCTCTTTTTATTGAAATATACAATTATATATTATTTCTGTCTAATCAACGATAATTATATTAGGGTAAAGCAAAAATGTTTGTACATTTATTTCACTTTGAAACTGCACAATGAATCGTATTTTGCACAAAATTGACTTGAAAAATATTAATAAAAATAAACCTTACGAACTTTTGTGATTAACCCTAATAATATTCTCTATGGAAAGATTCTAAATTCGTTTGAACGCGTGGTAATAATAATAGATCGATCGGATTTTTTCGATAGATTCGAAAGGTTGCGAGGATCGAAAAAGAAGGAACGAAAATAAAATAAAAATAAAATAGAAAAAAAAATTAAAAAGAGAGGCATTCGGAGGAGACACTCTTGGGCAATTTCAACGAGTCGTTTTCTTCTTCTTCTTCTTCTTTTTCTTTTTTTTTTCCTCCCCCTCCACTTGCATGGGACATAACTTTCGAGAAACGACTTCTGAGCTGGCCAGGTCTCTAAGGTGGACAATCAGATAAGCTCGAACGCCCGCACGATCTTACGTAACTGCACGCGCGTTACGTCGTATAAACGAAACTCGCGCGACACACCAGGTAGGGGAAGTTTTAAATGCGAAAAAGAGAGAGAGAGAGGACAAAGTAAGAAGAAGAGAGCTAGCTTCGCTTCGTTTATTCGATGAGAGAGAGAAAAAAAGAAAAAGGAATGAAAGAAATCAAAAAAAGAGATCGTTTCTCGATGCCATTAGTAAAGATACTGCTACTCCTCGAAAGATCGCTTCGAAAGATCCTACAGGAGAGGAGAAATCTCTCTCTCTCTCTTAATTCCTTTATTTCTACCACCTTGATATCTATTTTTTATTTTTTAATTCTCTTTTCTTTTCTTTTCTTTCCACCTACTACTCCCCTTTTTCTTTTCCCTGCTAATTTTAATTATTTTCACGAAAAACCAAATGTAACCCTAATCAATCCTAGATAAAAGTTTCAAACGATGTCATTATTGGAAAGGAAATATATAATGGTGCTAAAAATTCTAGAATTTCTTCGCGTATTTTAATGCTAAACCGAAAGAATTTATCTATTTTTTTTGTTTTCCTGTTTAATATTTAAATGTCACTGTTAATGTTAGTTACTGTAATGGTTTTGCTTTATTTTGTTCATGATTTCATCATCAACTTTCTCAATAATTGATCGAAAATATTATTATTCACTAATGCATACATTCAATTATTCGAATTAATTTCGAATGCAGAAAAATTAAAAAATTATAAAAAAGATGACTAAACATTGCGATTTCGTGCAACAATTTAAGAGGACGATATCATGAAATCTTAAAAGCTTCGGAATTTTGGTAAACCCGCATCGTTTCTTCTCGACACCGTGCATATATTTTACAAGTTTTTTTAATCCCTACTTTTTATCATCCACGGTAATGTTCTAAACTTATGGAGAATTTGCGAATAGAAGAAGAAATTTTTTTAAGTGTTCTTATAAACAATTATGTCTATAAATATCGTCAACATTAAAACCTTAAGTGCAATTGTTATTGGAGAGCCATCCTGAGATAATTAATAAAAATAACTTATGAAAATGGTAATAAAAAGGTGAACAGTCGATATAATACCAACAGATAGTATAGTAGGTAAGAGAAATACCATCAGTCGACATCAGAGTGATTTTCCTAAGCGCGCAAGCACTTCTGAAATCATCTGATGCCATTAATTGCTGCAATACGCTAAATTGAAAAATTAAAAACATTTAACATAATTATTTTTTAATATGAATGATAATGTAATCATTTATAATATATTGAAATTATTAATATAGTAAACATAATCAAAAAAGAAATTTTTTTAATTTTTATATTGTTCTTATACTAATTTTATAGAAAATATAATTAAAAAAAAGGTACATATTCATGAATATTTAGAATTATATCTGTTATAGAATTCCAAATAAAAATGTATATGTTATATTTAGTTTTTGTGTGTGCCTTCAGAAATGCGAATTAATATAATATACAAAATACATATATATATATTTTAAAAAGTAGTCATAGCATTCAAAAAAAAAAATATCTCCATGATATGTTGTTAAGTCCAACGATGATCACCTGTAACAAGAAGAAAACTATATTAATCATAGAATCAAGTCATACACAATAGCCTAACATATAAGTGGTCCAATTCACAGATGCACTTTTCATTTGAATTCCCTATTTATTTTTATCCAATCTTTATTTACCGTTTATAAAATAAAATTAAATTAAAACGCGTGATTTTACGTTAAAAAATACAATTAATTAGGAAACAAGAAAAGTATAAGTAATATAATAAGTTATTAATAAAAATAATATCCTATTAATTATTAGAAAATACTATTAAATTACGTTATACACAAAAGAAAACAATTGCAAATTTAATAAAATAAAATCATAGTAAAATATCTTACAAAAGAAACAAGAAAAAAGAAATGACTGTAATATTTACTGAACGTTAATCAAACTTCAAAATTTAATAATACGAGAATTTTAATATTTTTGACTCTAACTAACTAAAAACTTCTGCACCTTTTGGACGATTTAGACACAGATTTGATGTGCCAAGGAGATGGAATGGTCCATCATCTCCAATTACAACTACAAATTATTGACGAGCAAGCAAGTAATATAATAAAATATAAAATATGACTAGAGAACTATT
>NW_014570080.1:0-46521 GCF_001313835.1 Polistes canadensis
TTTTTTTTTTTTTTTTTTATTATGAAATAATACAATCTAATATGTATAGTAATAATTGTATATGTAATATTACAAATTTTTTTTAACGTATTGCATATATATTTTCATGGAAAATCTATATCATTCATGTGTTATATATTCATTAACGTTCTTAAATTTATTTTTCTTCGTCTTTGGGTGAAGCTAAACAGGAATCTCCGTTGTAGAACAGAGGGGGATTAATAGGCAAAGTAATGATCGATCACGGTAGATCGAACACGTGGAATGTCGGGGCTTTTGGTTGCGGATAGCGAACAACGCTGGTGGTGGTATATTGATCACAGATCAATCCATGTAGACTCCCGACTGTTGCTGTTGTTGTATGGAGGTATGTATGTATGTGTGTAGGCGTGCGGTAAAACCATAAGATCTAAGCAATTTTTATCAGATTTCTCTTTCTCGGTAATGGAGGTGTCAACGGTCTTCGTATCGTTAACAGGAACACCGTAGCATGTTCATTTTGCAGTTAGAATCATTGATTTTCCATTGAGCTTACCATTTCATGGTATACGTCGTTATCATAGTTAGAGGCTTCAGAGAAGGACATTGTTTTACGTAAAAGCGTGTTGAAATCGCGAACACGCGTTATTATCTTAGAAAATGTCGATCTGTCCATTCTGACGAGAAACAGGGAAATAAAGAGAGAAAGAGAAAGAAAGAGAGTTTAACGAGTAAAACAACGTGACTTTTCGAACGGTAATCGGTATTAATTGGCAGCAGGAGTTACGATAGAAGGCGAGATTCATGGCGCCGGCAATGATCGTTCATCGAAAGGAACGTTATTTTACCCCTTATTATATTATACTTTTCTTCGAGTTAGATACAACTAAAGTTTCGTAATTCGACTCTAAATAAAACCCCTTGGCGTAGAATAATTCGATAGGTTGTTACTTAGTTAGACGAAATCCAATTTATAACGTAGACCTTTGGTTCTACTCATTAATTAGTTAGTTATCAAATTTATTTCGATTTCAAATAAAACTCTGATTAAATTAACGTATCTTAAATGGAAGAATTAGAAATTATGGTTTCTTAATAGAGGAATTGGAATATAAATGATTTAATTATACTTTTATTACGATAGAGAAATGGGATTTTTTTAATTTGTTTTTCTTAGTTTCTAGATTAAATTCGGAATAGTATTTCAAGTAATTAAATTAATTAAAATAATTAAAATAATTAATTTGTTTTGAGTTTAATGATTTCTCTAATCTTTGAATACGATAATCATTTATATTCGTTAGGTAGTTCGGAAAACAGTTTAGAGATAGTTGACTGAAATAAATCGTAGAACAGATAGATAGGTTGCGAGCATGATATGATGTATTTGCTATCGTCAGAATTCGATCTGAAGAAAGGAGATAGTCAAGCGGACGACGAGGAATGCTGCTTAATCGTTCATCGGTAATCGGTTATGGGCTTGTGGGTCGTTATTCGCCCACACCCCAGGCATCTACTATGTATAGTTAGCGCATAGATGTTTATTGTTACACCTACAAAAGGAATAATTACACTTGATCGCCGCAAGTCAGCATACTGAGATTGTATTATACTGAAAGGTACGATTATCAAGAGAAGTCAGGAGTTAGTGTTATTCTACCATAACCAATTTAAGTCAGAAGCATCGCCATTAAGTTAGGATTAATATTTTTTTGTACAGTGTTTATATTGAGCTATCCCAATCATTAAAATCAAAGGCATCATCTTAGCTGTATAATCATTCATTTTTATTTTTTTATTTTATTTGTATTTTTACTATATACGTAACACACAATCCACCAGCGACATGTGCACGTTTTGTTTGTTACGATAATTCGGCCATAAAGCACACACATGTGTTTAGTATTCTTGATATTAGATTTTTATTTTTCGGATTCGAATATCGTTGTATTTGGCCGCGATAAGATCGTTTCGTGCAAACATTGGTTGTATGATTTTACCTTCGAATCGTAGCTCGAGAAAACCGCCCACACGATCGGATCTATTTAATTTAGAAAAAAATTACCTGGGAGGGAGTCAAAGAACGTTTCCATGTGTCTAAGTAGAACATGATTTAAAGTTACGCTTGCATCGAGATTTTTTAATAGGTTCGACGTATACACGTATACAAAGAATTCACGTTTTTTAATATCTTGCATCGACGTATCGAGAAATAATTAAATTCAGTTTTGCTAAAGTTAAAGTTAACGTGTGTTGTTAATGTAATAATACAGGTACGAGTAGTTTTTCAATGTTGAAATAAATGTTATATTATTTGAATAATTCGCGATGACTCGAACGACAGGTAACACGAAAGTATACAAACTTATCGCGATAGTACTTACTTATTGCGTCGAGTTCAATCGACTTTATGAATCGTCCAAGGCAAACGTGCATGACTTGTGGTAGAACAACCGTGAAATCGTGTCGCTTCCTTGACACGATCATTAATAACAAGCGCATCGCGCAACTCCGCGAGTTATGGTCTAACAATTGCCATGATGGTATACGGTGATTAAAAAAAAATAAAAATAAAAATAAAAAAGTAATAATATAATTAATCAATTCGAAACATCGATTTGTTCTAATGAGTGTGAGAAAGCTTGTACGATTTAACCACGTTGGACGTTCAATTGATTTTCCACTAATCGATCAATTTTTTTTTTCATATTTTTCATAATAGTTTTTACAAATTAAAGAAAGAAAATAAAAAATATTTACAACGATTGAGCAATCGGTACAAAGTCAAGTAATTATTAGATTATAAATATCTATGTTGAATAAATTTCAAGTCTTTTATATCACCAGGAATAAATGAATAATCAATCATGTTGCATTTAATTAATGTAATCGATGATCTCTATGATGTTGAACGTGTTTTAATAATAAGAAGATCGGCTACCAACGTTTATTATTTTCATTCTTTTTCGATACTTGTCGAATAAATATAGAAAAAATCGTGTGTGTTTTTTTCTTTTTTTTTTTTATATAAATCCATAAGATTTATTTTCCATTCCTTCGTTCGAATTCGATCGTCCGATTACAAACATAATTTACGAGCTATGAACGACCGGTAACGATCATTAACATCGTGCGGAAATACTATCAAGACACGCGATCGATATGCTCGAAGTGTAAAAAAAGGAATTGAGAAAGAAAGAATGAGAGAAAAAAAAAGTGTGATCAAAAGTTGAGGAGAGAAATTTTCAAAAAATTGACGAATACATTGCAGTACGTTTCGCGTTATTGAATTTGCTTGTTCGAATCAGCCTCTCTTAAAGACTTAAATTTGTATTTTTTTATTTTTATTATTTCTTTTGATATATAAATTTGAACGGGCTATAAATATCGTATTTGCATACAAATAAAAGCACGAGACAAAGGTAATCGTAAAAAAATGTTGTTCTCGCATGAGAGGAGGAGAAGGAGGAGGAAAGAAGAGGGAAGTAAGTAGGGGTGGGAGGGTTGTAAAGCCAATAGCAAGAACGATTCGTGACTCCGATAACCCCTGCATGATTAATGAATCATTGTCGTGGAGAAGGATTGCATACGATTATAGAAAAGAAAAGAATAAAAACAAAAGAGAGAGAAAGAAAGAAAGAAAAAAAAAAGTAATGTGATTCACGAAGCAACTGCATTTACTTCTTACTTTTCATTACTGCAATACCACACATATAAATGCATAATAGTATATTTTTATTTATTATTTTGTTTTTTTTCCGTTTATTTATTTTTCGTTACGATCGTCATCGAATAAAAATCCGATTGGTCTTTCGATCGGATTGAATGGACTCCGAGTGAGAAAGCAAATATAAAAGACTCAACACGCTTCTGTCAACGATATTACAAATACCCGACCGCACCCACGCATTAACTTAACAATTTATTACGTCCACCCACCCACCCACGAGAAGTTGATCTTGAAATGCGTTAATGGGGGATCCGGAAACAAACGGTGTTCGGTCTCAGCGGAAAGGAATCTCGTTGCAAGGTCTCTCCTGAATAATTAATGAGATAGTTCATATATGTATTTATACAGGATTGACGCTGGTTGGTTATCGTTTAAGTTCTTCCGGGTCGATGCTCGATAAGATTTATAGAATATGCATATATTATTATATGGATCGATTTAAATATTAAAAGAGTTCGATCTCACGGTCGATAATAGACGGGGAGTTTGATTTATTTCGTTCATCGTTCAAACATTTATGTTTAATGAATGAAAAATATTATAAGTCACGAACGCGATAATCGATTTATAGAAATAAATTATTTATTAATATGTCGAGAGAGAGAGACTCTTCTTATTACGTTTTTATATATGTTTTTTTTTTCTTATTATTATTATTGTTTTTTACAGTCAGAGAAAAGCAATTGTCACGCGATGAATGACGTCGTACGGTTTTTTTTGGCACTGCACTTTCATGGATGTTAACACACGAGCATGAAGGACGTATAAATTAACGTAGTCCGTAAAAAATCGGTAAAAAATCTATAGAAATCTGAATATTATGGGTGAGGCTTTAATAGAGACGTATCCGCGATAAATTCGACAAGTAAAAATACCGCTCGCACTTTCACACGATACCGCGTTTCTACTTAAACATCGAAGCAATCGTAATTTCGTTACGCGAACAGAACAATAAAAACATACTTTTGTTCTATATGAACATGTATACATGTCTCAGTATAATCGCGTGAGCAAAAATTCCCGTCGATTTACCGTGCCCGATTTTTTTTCTTTCTTTCTTTCTTTTTTTATTCACATAGTTTCACGATACACGTAAGTGAATACGTACGTTAGTAAAGGTAAATGTCGGAAATTTTCGTTAGATACGTTTTTAAAGAACCGTACGAGATCGTTTGATCTTTTTGATCGTAAAGAAGTAGATGCATATGTTGTATTCATCGTGAAACATGTATCATAAGTACGAGTAGGCTCATAATCGATATCTATAGCTAATCGAGGAATAGGCTAAACTAAAAGATGAAGGAAAGAGATGAACGTATAATTCTCTTTCTATTTCTCTCTCTCTCTCTCTTTTTCTTTATTTATTTCTCTTTCTTCTTCTTAAGCAGAACACGAGGCGCATGAAATTACAGCTTCACGCTTTCCGCAAATTAAAGAGCATTAGACATTAAGGAGACGCACTTCATCTCGGTCCGGTAGAAATAAGAACTACCACAGGTGCCTTCTAGTAGATGGTCTCACAACTTACGAAATCATTACGAAAGAAACACTAAAGGCTTTCCAGCACAAAGAAGTATTTCGCGATCGTTTCGCGAATCGAATTTGCGAAAGTGATGCAGAAAATATCTTAATAAAATGTTATCTATCGAAGGTGGTGTGTATACGCGTTCGCATAACTTTATATTATTTCGCCTACTTACCTAGGATTTATATGGAGATTCAATTGAAACTTACTCAACGGATTCAAGTGCAATAGTTTACAATTTATTCCTACGAACAATTTGTATTATCGCAAGAAAGAAATCGGACATATACATTGGTAATAACCATCAGAAACTAGTTCAAGAGTGATTGAATTTAAAAACGTTGACTAAAATAGAAAGCGTCTAGATCGTGAGATGATTTTTGTCATATCATTGGAATCGAATTCGAGAGTTAGTATTTACGTATTTAGGTTGTTTAGCAAGTACTTTCGAACTACGACGATTGCCGGAACGACGAGGATTCGGATTGAAAGTTTCAAGTTAAATAATAATGTTCATTCTCTATGAAGACAGTTGATTTTTATTTTCTTGTTATTAGCGTAACGAAATGTTTAACGAGCATTCACAGCTACTTCATCGTGACGATAACGTAGATTGCAAGGACTATATATATATACTTAATACGTGGAATCCGAGCAGCATTGGTGAATTAAATGTTCGCACCGCTAATGGCCCTAACGATCGTAATAAAATAGCTGCGTAAAGACATTTGTACGTTTCGCACTGAAATAAATGGCAAATTGATCTCTCTCGATGTAACTCGACGTTCAGATTGCTTTTAACGTTATCGTTTTAATACATTATTCAAGAGAACAACGATTGTTTTCCGACTTATAGGTATTTTATTGTGATTCGATGTGAATTATCGTTCGCGCGAAAAATCAATAGTATTGATAGTGACGTCGAATGAAATAGAAATAACGAAGGAAACTCGGTTACGTCGTCCTTCATAATCGATCGTGCGAGAGTATAGTTACAATCGGTGAAGATTATTCTATAATCTTGGGATAAACGCGTCTCGGATAGGAATGGGCATGAAACGTATAACGAGCTTAATCTCGTTCAAGTCTTCAAATATAAATTGTCATTTTTTATAACGCTATCTTTTTTTCTTTGTAACTTGCTCCATTTTTTTTCTTTTTTTCTTTTTTCTCGAGTTAATTAAGATCAGGGTCAAGCCCCTTTTGACACTTACACGAACGCTATCTTGCGAAATGATGATCGTAGAGCTCGTTTGTAATTAAAAGAGGAAAAATATAATAGAAAGACCGAAAGGAAAGAATGGGAAGAAGGATAATAGTGCCTAGGATCTCGAGGATTTCGTCATTTCCCGTGATACTGCTAATTATTAAGGATGTTTGCACCACCTGAGATTAATGCGTCGGCATCGAGTATGCTTCGTGTTTATGCTCCAAGCTATAACAAGAAGAAGACACATAGAACTAGAGAAAGAAAGAATGAAGGAACGAAGATATTACGATGCAAAAGATTACAAGAGATTAGATCAAAAACTTTCTAAATCAATTATTATTATTTCTTAATTAACGAAATATTATATTTTACAAGTCTATAATCATAGTTATTCGTTTTTTCCTTTATTTCGTTTATTTCTATTACAGATTACGATCTAACATAATCTTAGAAACATATTCTTAAATGTTTCCCTTACCTTTCCAAAAGATGTTTAAATTTATGTATTAAAACGATTATCTTAACTTCTCTCAATTGAAGATACAATCGCGTGGACGTCGTTCGTTCGTTCGAGGTCAAGCACATATTATTGCGATCGTAAAGTTTGTACTCGATTCACTTTTCATTTGCATAAGGTAACTTGTCTCTATGGGGAGCAAAGAGATCTCACGATTTCTTAGCAATCTGTTGTCGTTTGCCGCGTCTTGTACTGGAAGCCTTGAGAAGAAAAAATTCATCTTATAAAAATGAACAACGTAGTTACTTTCCCCGTGAAATCGATCTCTCTCTTTATCGCGATCATCAGTATCGTTCTTGAAATATTGTTTTGCATACTCGTTCAGCATGATAATGGATGAAGAGTACACCTTCCTCTTTATTAAGTATACTCTGCTATCTAATCGAGTATAACCACATAGAATGATAGTTGTGGGTGTGTTGTTAGATCGAACGAGATTGATCTAACATACATCGTTGCATCAGTAAGATCATCGTATTTTTCATCGTGTCTTGTCTATGAACACGACCAGTTCCAACTTACACATCCTACTATAGTCGATTTCATTCTCGATAAGATTCTTGAAAGATCTAAAAGATCTTTAATAATAATAATAATAATTTACCTTTTTAAAATATATACGAGTTTAAAAAATAATCAAAGACCAGCACACTTACTCCACCTGATTTATATTTGTCGATAAATTCATGTAATCGAAAAGTTGCAAAGATTTATGATAGCTATGCATATGGTTAATTTTTAATTGAAAGGTCAGATTTTTTGCAGACTATTGGAAGTCATTGTAACATAAATTGTTATTAAGATAGCTTGATCGTGTTGTCACGTTTCGTTTAGGTATTCGTTTGAGAATTGAATAGTTCAAAGTTTCAAATCTGGTAGTAATTCATTCATTTCATTATCAAATGACGAAATTTGTTAGATATTTAAAAAAACAACGAGCGTACCACCTTCTCGTTAACAATTTACAGTGGATAGATTCTTGATCAGACCGGTTTGATCGAAAGAATGACGAAGAAGTTAGCAACGTGGGTATCTTACGTCCGGCCGATAATTAATGACACAATTAAAAAGTACGCATACTACTCTTTGGTGCGAAAGAATATCTCGTTCATCGTTTTCTCTCGGATATGAACAAATTTTCATCGATTAATCTGAAAGGAGGAAATATTCACTGATCTCGACTGACGATTAACTTTATCTTTACCACCATCTCTTGTTCTATTTATTTTTCTCTTTATTTTCTTATTTTAGCCTCGAAACGTTGAAATATTCTTAACGTTATTGCAGGAGAGCACGAAACTGACCCAAAGAACGAACGTAGAGTGCGACTTTTACGAGTTAGAGAGACCACTGGCAACCATAGTAGTCCTATAACCACCCGTTAAGCAATGCAAAACGTATTCGAGCGAGCCGACTCGGGAGGATCGCTGAGAAATTCTTGCGAAACATGACGAACGAATTATGTCCAACGAGCGAGGATAATGATCTCGAGTGCAATAATGTTTCATCTTGGATAGGGAACGAGGCGCGGACAGTGATTCGAATGGACTATCCTGGCCAAACGTCACTCTTCGATATTCTATTATGGTTCCTAAGTTTAAACGTTCAAAAAACGTCAAGTATTAAAGTACTTATGCATTTACCACGCGAATATTTTAATAACCTAAGCCAGCGGTTCTCAAGTTTAGTCAGTTAGTGGACTAGAACAGAATTTCCTCATTAACAAAAATTTCGGTCAAGTAAATTTATTTTTAAAGAATACTTTCCTCGTTAATTTCTTTGATTCGATTAAATCAAATCTCAAACAAATGATTAAGATTCTAGCTTCCTTTTCTATCGTTTTTGCAGAGACCGGTTTGATTTCTGGCCTTGAACAGCCCAACTTTAATCGTAATTCATACGTGATTGTGTATATCGATCTATATTGCTACCGATAAGGCGAGTACGATAAGTCGATAGGAACTATCTAGTTAGTTGCCTCAAATACGTTATAAATTATTCTCCGTTCAATGTACCTAGTATTTTTCTTGTTCTTTTTTTTTTTCACCCAACTGTCGGCTGCTTTTATCTCATGCATATTTCTAATAAATTGTGAATATCTTATCGGTGGATCGGTATGATACGCGAGATACAACGCTACTGCTCTTTTGTAAGAGAACATGATAGTACTTTTAATGGGGTACTGGTAAATACTCGTAAAGTAGTAGGGGTTTGATAATAGATCGATGAAAACTTCATTGTTCGTTCGATGAAAGGAGAAAGGAAGTATCCATAAACGAATAGGTATATTGTAGATGCGTAACGGTATAATCTTTATTATACTTTATTTACGACTAGAAAATATATACGTCTTCGTACAAATAAGCGCACGTATAACTTCTCAGTATTCTGCGAAATTACCGATATATTGGGTTGGCAAATAAGTGCAGATTTTTCAGTTGGCAACTAAGTGAGGGTGTTTACTTTAACAAGTGGCCGGTTGTCAGTAAGTTTTTAATTGCCAACCAAAAAATCCCCATATATTTTAAATTTATTTTAATCATTTCTTTATATATATATTTATATATATTTACGTAATTACTTATTTATGCACAAAGAAATAGATAGATAAAAAGAAAGAGAGGTCTCCATCCGACGATCTGTAGTTTTTTATTAAAGTAATCATACTCATTTAGTTGCCAACCCAATAAATTGTTCTTGACATTTCCTATGATATTTTAATGCAATAGGAAAACCATTGTTCCGTGGCCCATCCCTAAAATCTCAAGTTAAACGTACTCTCATTATTGTTGAACTAACTATACTGTAAAAGGCATCGTAGAAAGTTATTTCCACGTCTTCCGTGAAATTATGCATGACTGGAGAAGATTGTTTGCAAATTCTTAAACGTTTCAATAATTTCAAATATTTCGTTTATTTTTTTGTCTACGATAATATTTCCACATATAATCTTCTAACATTATTCGAGGTATTTAAAATAAATCTATCTTTCTCTTTTTATCTATTTTGTATGATTTATATAAATGATAGAACAAGATATTGAAGAAACGTTGAGAAAACTAATATCAACGCATATAGCATTTGTATAATTTTTTTTGACAATGACAATAGATAATTGCAGTAGTATCGTTTGTATGGTACGCGATGGTGGGTTTTGTGATGCTCACAGTTCCATGGAATCCCCCTTCCAGAAGAAGTGCTTTCCTGCGCGCCATATAAAACCGGTGAAAGCGCCAGTCGACCCTCCAGACTACCGCACAGTCCGACAGCGACAGGAGCTCTGCCGTGGATTCCATGAGACATACTTAGATTAATTAACAATCATATTCGTGAACAAAAAAAAAAAAGAACAAAAAAAATAACGTGATTCGTAAAAAAGAAAATTCCTAATCAAAGAAACATCGGACTTGTGTCACTCGTGTCATTCAGTAACGCGAAAATTTTTGTGATTAGGCTAGCTTAGATCAGGTGTGTCATCATGAAGACTATCCATTCAAGGACTTTGATCGTCGCTTTGATCCTTGGGACAGGAGTGTTGGGATATCCTCCGCAGGAGAGACTTATGCCAGGTAGGCGAAGGATGATTCATCGTTATTTTTAATTGAGAAAGAAAGATATTTGTTAATTATTTTCGCGATTATATATGTCTTTGGTCTTTCTTTTTTATTTTTTTACAATTATTGCATAGTTATTTTAACTTCTTCGAAATGGAAATAAAACGTTTCGTGATAAAGACATTTCGTAGTCGTATAAGTAAAGAAGATGCAGCATAAATTATTTTATTTATCGATCAATAATCAAATAAAATGACATTCGCGTAAAATGAATTGTACAAATATTTAGTTATTCGCTTTCTCGGGTTAATGAAAACGCAGGATCGGCATTGGATCGTTTACCAGCATCGATTCTTAAGTCATACACTGTCGATGATTTAAAGTTCACGGCTACAACTTGCACAACGTGCTTCTATAGTTCGAAGTTTAACGAACGGCTTGTTTTGTCAGGATTTACGCGATTCGTCAATTGGTAAATTATATTTACGATTTATCATCTACGTCGCGTCTTTATTCATTACAAGGATTTTTCAAGATAATAATTATGTGCGGTGACTAAAAATTCACACACATCTTTTCTCTTTTTAAATGAATATTTTCTATTTTTGTGTTTTTTTGTTTTTTGTTTTGCACGTGAAAAATCTTCCGTCAATTTCTTTACTTCAACGAAAGTAGAACGCTTCCTTTTACCAAATGGATAATTTAAGTAATCACAGAGAACGTAACTTCTCTAACACGAAACGTGTCAGTATTCAAAACTGCAGTAGTTTAACTATCTCGTAGATATCACGTTTTAAACCCTCGGTATGATCTTTGCAATCTTAGCAATTGATGAAACCAGCAGTGTTCTTTCACTTTCCTTAGCCACACCTTGCGAATATTTCATTTCACGTTAGTTAATGAATAATTAGCGAAAGTTCCTTACGATCTCAAAGATCGAGATTGAAAAATTTAAACGTAATGCGTGTACTACGTATGCACTTTTTTCTTTCTTTTTTTCTTTTTTATCATGTTTCTTAAAATCTTTCTTGCAACATCTATTTATTAATGCAATGGAGCTCACATTTCTCCGTATATGTACACGACTGATATCGGATCGAACATCGAAAGGGAAGAATTTCTTCTAGGATAGGCTTGAATCAGGATACCATTGATCGTCGGTAATTCACGGTAATGAGGAATCCATCTCGGTGCAGTGCCCCTAATTGCTCTGATTGCAACGTCATCGAGGAAGGTTAAAAATCCTTTAGGAGAAATAGAATCTATTACCAACTCATAACACATCGAAATTGGTAGACTCATCGGATCAACTGTTTGATAGATTTCCTCAATCGATAGATACTTTGATGTAAAAAATAAAAAGAAAGAAAAAATAATAATTAAGGACAAAACAATCTTCTTCATTTATTTACGACGACGACGACGTTGCAACAACGGTATTACCACTTTTAAAAATATAGATTAAAAAAAAAAAAAAGAAAATTATGATTAACCTTCTCATATTTCAACAAAAATTCTTCGAACGTTCGCTCGTTCGCGTTTCGTTGTTCATTGCTGCTGCTATTCAACTCTGTTGTACTTACTTTCTCAAAGGAAGATAATGGTTCCATCGTGATCGGAGCCACGGAGAAATGTGAAGGTCTTTTGTGCGCAGCACGTGAACATACGAGATGATAGGTGAAGGAAACTCGTGAGTTAACACACGCGTAGAACTCGAACAATCTTCCTCGTACAATCGCTCGCATCAAAGAAATGTCGACGTTAAGGAAGGATAATATACTATTTTAGTAGTACATTGGCTGGAAGGTGCGAATAACTGTGACTTGGTGACGACGATATGGAGTAATAATGGATAAAATAATAATAATAATATTAATAACACTATATGTGTTTATATAGTTTCTTAGACAAGTGAGAATACTGGTGGAATCACGTGTGGCACGTGAGTACACGTGCTATTGCACGTGCTGTTTTTAAGGTCGCATTCTATCCGATTGGAGAGAGTTATGAACGAGAAAGAAAAAGACAAATAGATAGAGAAAATAAGAAAGAAAGATATTAACGTTGTTAAATCTTTTCTTCGTACAGATTAATGCCATAGAAGAAGGTAAAGTCACGTGTTTGCTGACTCGGCCGACCGTCTGAAATCACGAGACTATCATCTTGTCAATTAACAACGAAGATCCTCTTTTTTATCTGCTATACATCCGTGATATGGTTCTTAAAGGCCATGACAAACTCATTTGTACGTCTAACATTTTCTTATTTATTATATCATGTCTAGGAAAATAATACGTAACTCTTTCATATTTATGGTATAATATTTTAAGTATATGTCATTTGCGAACTATGCAATTATTTGATCTTCTTAACTTCGTTTATGATTATTTTTACACACATAGCATGATCGATGTCATTGACACTGAACGAACGTAGATCGACTCATAGAAAAACGACTAATACGAAGAACTCTCGAATGTTGCTGGTTCATCGATCTTCGCTTCGGAGAAAGTGTGAGAAATGATAGGGGAATATTGCAATGCTTAAATATAGCAATTCTCATCATAGTGTAGCCAAGAAAATATCGTACCAATATTACTCGAGGTATCTCTTCGTCATTGACACTGATTTTATTCCTCGTTCTCGCACGTGATCGTTAATTAACTGGTTTTACATAGCGACTTCGATAATAATTATGAGGGCGTGTAATACGTTTTACGACATTTGTTCATATATTTATTTCAAGATTTTACCCTCATGAATAATATTTTCGATCAAGCAATGAGGAATGCAATACGAAATTCTGTAAAACGTTCATTATCTCTTAACGAAGTTATCCCAATCGAAATACTTTAAGGGTTTGTACTAATTAGATAGGAAAATACCATTTCAGGAGAATCCCGTAAAATGTTAAATCATATTTTTCGAAACTTTGCTTTTTCTAATGAGACCCGTATCTATAATTATTTATACACAAAAAAATCTCATATTAATTCCATATTTATTATAGCTAGTTTCAGTATCTTAGCAATGGTCGAGTTTCGCCGGTTTTTCGTACCCACCTTGTAAATTCAAGTTAGATGGAATTCATAGAAATTCTCGTTAATTAACCCAACCGAGCAGGCATTGTTTTTACGAGAGAATAGAAAGGACAGAAACGTGACCGGTCTTCTTGTTCCCGTCCAGATTTTTCGTGGCTTCGTGATTCGTTCGTTTGTCGTAAATAATTCTCTTGGGAGTATTCGATATAGAAGAAAGCAAACGATAAAAAAAAAAAATCGGAAAAATTCGTGCTAATGCTATCGTCGTGGGAATCGTATTGATTCAAACGTCAACTTTTGAGCGACAGTTTCTAGCGTTCAAAGTGTTATTAGAGTACGTGGGGCGTATGTTAATTGGTGGCAAAATGCGACAGCATAAAACCAGAAAGTAACCCCCTGGAGATTCGAATCCAGATTCGAGTCAAGCAATTAACAGTTGTCGTCGAGTCGTTAAATCGTATCACGTTTTATACGCTGATATATCTCGTTGTTTCTAAATTCGTTAGAAAAAAGAAAAAGACAGAAGGATGGGGGTGAAATGGTTAGATACGTCCGGTTTAATAAACTTTTTCGATTATTTCATAAACAGAAACATTCTTTCTTACCAATTATGAACCATATATTATCTAATGTTCTCCAATAAATCGCCAAAGGCATTTTGCTCTTTCTTTCCTTCGGTTCTTTTTTTTTACTTTTTTCTTACTCGAAAAAAGAGAAAAAAACAGAGAGAAAACGCGCATAACGCGTATTATATCTTGTCAAAGTTGGTAACAATGATACTAATGCAATATTTGAAAAATCTACTCTCGTATTTTCTCATTAAAAAGAAAATTGTTCCTAAATTGAATGTACTATAGTTACATATGAACACACATACACATATGTATATATTCTCGCAAGAGTTCAACCCTCGTAATATATATTGAGAATGAAATACCTAAGTTTGAAATTAACGGATAAGAAATGGGAAATCGAGTCGAGCATTTTTAGTAATTAAATAGACTTAGGCTACTACATTAGAATTCTAATGATTTTCGTATATTGGCGGTAAAAGGTATAAGATTATTACGAGATAACTGATATATTACATGATCTATCATTCATCCACGTAATCCACGTGGTTGTTTCTACCCTCGGGAGTCAAGAAATCCACTGGACGTATGTGGGACAACGAAGCTATCTTTCTTTATCTTTCTCTCACGTTTCAGTGAACGTGTCTTAGATTCCTAGCGGCTTCCGACGTTAGATCAACCTCAATCTTAACGTTCTACTACTGGTCTACTACTAGTTTTAGATTAGGGGGAATATTTTACGACGACTTCGAGGTGAGAATGTTCGTAAATGTTAGTTAGTATACTTTGATCGTATACACACGATTGGTTGTCGCCTAAGTGAGTTGAATTCGCGCCATAAAAGCATACACCTTCCCCCCTTCATACACCATTATACAGAATTCACGTGCTCGAGAGCGTGGCGGCCGGTGCACCGTTCGATGCACGTGACGCACGGTGCAACGTGGTCACGTGCTCATGCAAGCCACCGGCCTTTACTTGTATTCTATAGTTCGAAAGGGAACACGATAACGTCTCGACGGGTTAAACCGCGGAACGCTAAGTGTTTCCTTCCTTTTCCGACTAGCCGCAAAAGATTTCTTACCTTTTTTTATTTTTTTTTTTCTCTTTTACCTTTTTATTGTTTTATTTTTCTTTCTTTTTTTTCTGCTTCTGCTTCTCTTTTTATACTCTCATAAATCTTCAACTATGAAACATGACCGTGATTACTGTGACATATATTTGTCTACATAGAAATATTTATTATACTTACGGTGTATATGTAGTGCAGAGATAAATATTTGATTATAGAAAATTGTTTTCAATTTGTAAGTAATATAGTTACGTACACATAATATTATATACGTGTGTGTTGTGAATAATTGAAATATTATATGTAGAATAATTTTCAAATGATATTTTGTTCATTTTATTTCTAATTTTCAGGAGTATGTACTTTTAGATGTAGAAAAAGACGAATCAGAAGTATTAGGAAGCGTTTGCTGTTCGTAGTATCGGTCGAGTTTGTTTTCTAGGTCAGCCTAACACCATGCCTAATAAGTAATTACGTTTATTGAGCGTTTAGAAAAGCCGACGTTGGAGTGTTCAGCAATCGGAATGCGGTCTTATTCCCTGTCGATCGTCTAAAAGCAGTAAGAGTTCTATTCTACGTTATTTCCGAGTCGATCTTTCGTTCTTTCTCGAAACGACAATTGATTTATTTGAGAAAGAAAGAGAAAGAGAAAGAGAGAGACAAATAGATATGTTATTCTTATCCACCATAGGTGAAAACTATCGTACTTATAATTATATACCTATATTAGTGCGAGCATCATGTTACGTCAATTTCAACGACAAGTTTTCTAAGATAGTTTTAACCATTTTCGGTGGTGAGAACGCGATGTCTAACACATGATATGAGAAAGAGAGTGTGGAAACAAAAAAAAAAGGCATCGTTTTCATCGCACTATAAGAGTGAAATTGAGAGATTACGTGGAAGATCATACCTTGTTCGTCTTCTCGTATAAGACGAGAACCTCGTTCACCATCAAAGAACTTCCCGATATATAGAATTTTCACCTTATGTTACTCTAACTTTTTTTTCTTAATCGGTCGGGTTTGGTATTGGTCCGATTATATGAGCGGAAGTTACTGAAAGATGTTTTAACTTTCATAAACGATCTAACGTTTCTTTCTCTTTGAAACCATTTTTGAACATAAATAGAAAGAAAGAGAGAAAGAAGGAAATGCATCGTGGTTTTTAGTGATGTTCGAAGAGTTCGATGTTCCAGTCATCCTTGAACGCAAGGATGCCATCGTCACGTGTTCAGCCTGAACAAAGAATCGAATACGACAATGAGCAAGCTGTTAAATATTCGAAAAATTCGCACCCACGTTATTTCTCTTTCTCTTACGTTCACGACTAAGGGATTCTCATTCTTGTTTTTTTCTTCTCTTCTCTCTCTCTCATTCCTTCTATTTATCTCTTTCTTTCTGGAGATATCTTGTAAAACGACATTCCATGGTGAAAGGATAAAGAGCGTGGTCTCTAAAAGTTACCGAATTTATAAGCCTGACGATCGTGGGTGTGTTCGGATGATTCCACTTACGAAAACAACTTTAAATGGAAGAGGAAAGTTCGAGATTCGAAATCGGACATATAATTTGTTGAAAGTTAACATTTTTTATGCGCGTGAACGAATTAAATCGAATTTTAAAATGCAGATCTATACGTAAGTTCTTACGATGAAATTTTTCAAGAAGAAATCATATTTACGAGCCTATTTATATTATACCGGTATTTAATTAATGTGAATAGACGAGCAAACATAAAATCGCGTTAATGTTCTATCGTAACGTTGGTAACGCGAAGAAATATTTTACGACAATATTTTTCTACCCTTCGCACATCACTTCATAGTTAGTTTTATCAAATTATTCGTGTTTTGCATTTGATTAATCAATGAAACTATAGATCTAACCAATTGATTAGATACTAATCCTTGAATAAAATGTTTCCAGGGATAGATCGCGTCTGCCAATAAATATTTATTAATTTTATGTGAATATGGGGGGTCGTTAGATTAGCTTATAAATAAATAAACCGCAAATAAATCGTCGGGGTTAACCGATAGCAATCGTATAAAATAATTTCGAGTGTTAGAACGATCTCTAACGCGAATACTTTAACCTGTTCGGTTTAAAAGCAGTTCTAGTGACAAATCGTGTTTCGTTTCACGACAGTTACGATCGTTCGTGGTCGATCACCGTACTTGTTTAATTAGTATTACTACTAGGGATAGTCGTCGGTTTTCTTCGCTGATCGTTTTCAATGAGATTTAATAACGTGTATTGAAAGGCATACGTGGCAACAGCAATTGATGGTGATGATGGTGATGGTGAATATCTATTTTTTTCATTGTTTTTTTGTTTTTTGTAAAGAACGAATTATTTCTAGGTCAACGATGTTGGCGAACAAGTGTATACTTTCATACGTAATACCTTTTAAGTACTGGAAAATCGTTTCTTATTTCTCAATTAACTCGGACGTATGGAAGGAAAGAGAAAAGAAGAATGTTAGAAACGATCGAGCACGGTACACATTGTTTTTTGTTCGCGGTTTAAGGCGTCGCGCATTTCGATGGTGAGAGGTAAAGGAAAATATGTGAGAGGCGAGAGTGTCGCTTGTAACAGACAAGAAAAATCACCCAGAAGAAGAAACTCGAACGGGGCTTTTTATTTTTTCTTTTTTTTCTTTTTATTATTAAGAACAATGCGCAATATTTCTTACTATCTTTCTTTCTATCTTCTTGATTTTGCAATAGAAAGAGAAAGACGGTGTTATTCTTAAACATTCTTACCGCATTTGTTAAGAAAACTGTACAAATATTTGGTTACGTTAGATATTCGTAAAGTATAGTTTATCTAGTTGTTATCTAAAAGCTCTACTTGATTAGATCAAACCAAATTTTTCTAGTAACAAGGCCATGGTCTTGTTAATATTTTATTAGATCGTTTTCTCGAGGAAGAAAATAAATAGAGACATTTTTTTTTTAAATTGGCAAGCGTATTGTGCATGTCATTTATGAAAAGCGTTATGCATGTATGCACGTCGATAAATATTTTATTACGATCATAGTTCAAATACGTTTTAAATCATTCGAAGGTCCTTAGAAAGTAAAAGCCCTGTGGATATCGCCAATTGATAGAATTATTTCTTCTTTCTCTCTCCTCTCCTCCTCTTTCATTTTCTCCTCTCCGTAGGAGAAACGTTGAAACCTTTATATAGGATTTCTATCTTAGAATTACAAGACGATGTCGTCCTACGTTGAGAAAAACTAATCATTGAAAAAACTTCTCGTAAGCGTATCAATAAATTATGTCAGTTCAGGTGTCGCGAACTTGCTCGTATATTTTACGTAATAAAAAAATTCGGAATGTAGAGATAGAAATCGTTGATTTACAGAAGTCTCATGCTCGCGCATTCGTTCTCTATGTTGTAATTAAAAATATCTCGTTATAACGCGATGTGTTCTCGATAATCATTTTCCGACGACTTAAGTAAATATGATCGTTATAATTTATTATCGAAATAAATTTCACTCCTAGTAAAGAAATGAGATGAGACGTTTCCTCTTGGCAAATCATTTTCCTCGCGATCATGAAAATGAATGCGTTGAAAAGTTAATAGAAAAATTCCAAACAGGGTTTACGACCTTTCGATTGGTGCATACAATATCTGTTAGTAAATGAAGCGTAAACGATTGCAGCGTAAGTATTACATGGGGGAGTGCGTACGCAAATAGGATACATGTGTATGATATCTAATCAAAGCAATCGTACACTCTACAAATGTATTTATCTAAATGTATAGATATCGAGTGCACTATGATACGCGTATAAATAATAATTATAAGAATTTTCTTTTAGTTTTTTTAAATAATACCATATGTTTCTTACATAAGAATACAATTTTCATTTATGTACATTTTTTTTCTTTTTTTCTTGTAGATATATTTTATATATATATTTTTTTCTCAATCAATCCACCCTTTATTAAGAGTAACGATATATATATATTATACCCTATAGATTTTTTTCGTGGTGTAGAATAAAGCGCCGATAAGAGAAAAAAAAGAAAAGAAGTTTCCTTGTCTCAAATGGAAAAACTAAAATCGTTCTTTCGCAAGTAAGCAAGCTCCTGGCAATCGTATTTTTACCCTTTTGTTGCTTATTTATTACATAGGTACACAGAGAGAACGTTTCAGGCGCGTTTGCCACCGTGGGCACACTTTTATTTGCTCTCCTAGTCGCAAACTGATCGTAAATTCGAATAGAAGGTGGTGGTGCTTCGAATGCGTTAGACCGTATTAGATTTGTTCGCTTTTGTTAAACTTTATTCTCCTTAAACTGTTTGATTATTTTTCACGATTTTATCTTTAGAGACCATTCAATACGAACTTTTCATTATTTTCATCGTTATTAGTTAGATGAATCGGCACTTTCTTTAAAAGCATTGATACGTGTTCCAATTCCGATTAGTTAAACGTATAATTATTACTCTACTAGCGTTGCTGTAAAAAAAAACGTTTCATTTTTAAATTGATTTATTTTCTCTTTCGTACTTTCGCGTTTTTTTTTTAATAAAGAAACATAGACGAGGTGGTGGTGGTGGGAGGAAATATAGATAGATTATAGAAAAAAACAATCGAATAAATCGTTGTATAAAGAATCGCATGGAAGATCACAGTGGGAAATAAACGACGAAGAGTTGAGCAAGTCTCGCAAACATTGCTACACATAGTACTCTCTTGTAATTACACGTGGATATAGGCTCCGGTTTCAAGTGTGTCTAAAGCCTGTCGCGCAATAAAGTATCATCGAGGATTTATAACGGCTTGCAAAATGATCAAACGCGGATAAACTTCTTCAAGAGTATCGACGAAGAACAAAAAAAAAAGAAAAAAAAAAAAAAAAAAGGAAAAAAAAAAAAAAAAAAAAAAAAAATAGGAAAGAAAGAAAAATAAAAAGAAAATAAAAACAACTAGAGAGAGAGAGAGAGAGAGGGAAAGAAAGAAATAGGTGGAAGAAAAAAATGGATTCTAATCTTCTAGCTCGTTAGAATTCTACCGAAGTAGACCGTAACGATCTCTACCTCTTCTTAATTATGTCGTCAAGAGTGAACTCATCATTCTTCTGTCATTAATTAATAAGAGTTACAACGATGGGAAGAAAAGAGGGAGAGAAAATAAATGAGTAAAAGAAGAAGAAAAAGAAAACTCACGGTATCGTTCCGAGATTGTGTTTGTGACCCGTGTAATCTTTCTCGCAGGTTAATTCAAACAACTAATTGGCAGGAAAGTCGAGGTAACACATTGCATTGATAGTTAACCACCGGTAGAACGCAAATTCGTGCGATATTAGAAGAAAAAGAGAAAAGAAATAACTCACGTGGATTCTTAAGAAGACACTGTCGATTTAATGCCGCCTAGCATGAAGAAGAATGTATATGTAATATATAAAAAAAAAGTTAGTACGGTACTTGGGGTCGTTGCATCGGTGCAACGAGTTATTTCGAGAGCGTTGTGAACTTTAAACGTTCCGTCTTGGGTTAGCCAAGTCCTTGAATCGAATATTTCTTCGAGTTAACTATTCGTGACTAGTTTCGATACGACCCTCTTATAAAAGTCATCGCGATTTGAACACCTTCCACCTTTCCTCTTTTATATTCCTTTTCCATATTTTCTTTTCTCCTTTACGCTAACGATCAGATGTTTTCTTCTTACGGGACTACTCTTCGTTTCTTTCGATCACGATAAAAAGAGATAGATACAATGAGGATACACGTGTATAGAAGAAATAACGTCATGCATGTTTACCTTTGTTTTCCAAGCACCTTTTAATTGGCTCGTAGGATAATACCATCTTGTTATGTTTAATCAAATAATCGACATTTACGATTACCAACGCGATTCATGACTTTTCAATACGATTCCAAGATTTTCAAGAATTTTCGATTTTTGAGAAATAAAAAACCTACCATTGATGTGTTGTAAGAAGATTTACGTGAGACTTGTGTGGACCTTAGATAGAATAAACTTTTGTATCTCGATTTTTGAGTTGTGCGAGTTTACGGAATGTTATGCACGTTGCATTGTTCGTTATTACTATCTCCACTAGGGAACCATAAAAACTATCTAAGAGATTTATGTACTCTCAGTTATCTATCTCCAGTCTCTTTGCTCGATCGACTATCGATCGATACGCTTGACGATCCTCGTCTCGATCGGAGAGATCAAAAAGAATCAGTAACTGTGTTCAGGAAGGATTTCAACGTTCTTTATCAAAACCCACGTCGGATTAAACAATGATCTAAACTGTTCGAGCGATAAAGAAAAAAAATCTTTAAACGATACTCTATCTGTCTTATGCTGTGTCGATTGAAGTCGATTGTATTGTCACGTTTTAAAGGGTGCATTTTAAATCTAAATGCAAATGAAATCTTTGACAATTTTTTAATGAGATATTTCAAATCAAATAATATTAACATATAATAAATCTATTTGTTAAGTAAATCAAAATTGTATATTTCACATGAAATATATTTGATTGATTAAATGTAAAATACTTGAGACCATTTTTAAAATTCATTCGCAATATGACACTAAATTAATAACAATTACAAGCACCGTATTATTTACAGGACAGTATATTAAATAGTAGCTGCTTTTGATAGTAGAACGCATATAAATCAACCCACCCACATGTAGTAGGTACTTCAATGATATTAAATTCAATGACTTTAAATAATCAACTTAAGAATAAATTCTCTGGTGCAAGTACTCTAACTCGCAACAGCGCGTGACGATATTCTTGGTTAGAGAAACGTAATCGCGTTTGTTCAAACGGAAAGTAAAGTAAGAATAAAAAAAAAAAGAAGAAAAGAAAAATAATGCGAATTCTCTTTTATCGATCACGGTGACTTTTTTTCTCTGATTTGCCAACCTCGTAACATTTCTTTCGAAAGTAATTTCGGCAAGGCAACGAAGCGATTGAATCATTGTTTTTTTCCAGACGAAAGTTTTGTTAACGATCAAAATACGGTGGATCGATGGAAGTCTTGTTTTTTTATTTTTTTATTTTTTATGGATAAAAAGTCATGCGTAAATAGTTTTGTCTCTGTTAATTTGAAATCGAAGCCTATCGTAAAACTTCGTACTGAGGAATAAATCGTGGCAACTATAACAGCAAACTAACGCAACAATTTATCTCGTAAAATCGTAATTCGTCGAATATGTAATGCCGATAGTTACCGCAAAATTCTTGAACCGATTGCGATTTGGCCAACAAATCGAAATTTCACCCATTTTTTATTTATTTTATTTTAGTATTAACGAGTAAAAGGCCACGTTATTGTAAGTTGAAATGGGTTCATGATAATGATTTTCGAAAATGGTATTAATACCAGAACCCATAGAATCAAATAATGAGTTTGTATCTTGGAATTGAATATTCTATCGATAAACTTGTAGTTTTGTTAAAAGAAAAAAAAATCACAATGTGTTCAGGATAAAAGTAACGCGCGTGTAACGTCATATCTCAAGAGTATAACCGCGGATTATTTCTCAACGGCAAGTTCGTGCTTTGCAGGACAAGTTGTTTTTTTTTTTTTTTCTTCTTCTTCTAAAGCATTCTAAACTCGGGAGTCAGGGACCATTTCGGTATCGGAACGAAGTTTAAGCAATCGTCGGCACGTCCAATGCTGCTGCTTACAGATGGATAGATACGTTGACTAGAACTCGACAAGTAAAGAGGAAAAGAACGCCCACCGGTGAGCGAAGGTACCCTACCAGGTAACGGAATGGGAGACAGACCCGGCACCAATCCTTTTTCAATTGGCAGCAAACGTCCCAGATCGTAGGCACGTGATCGATCGATCACGTGCGACACGTCAGGTGTGCGTGTGCGTAAACGCGTGCACTCCTATACGTTATGGTGAAGGGTTCGGCTAACGTGTGCCAAGATTTAACTACGTCGACACGGATTATTTCATCGTAAACTAATCCAATATCAATCCTTTAATTTTACTTTGCTACGTGATATTCTATAAAACTCGGTGCTTTCGTATATTGTTCGAACAAAAAAAAAGAAAGAAATCTAAACTCCTTTTGAATTCGAGCATGATCGTATTTGCAATTACGTTTATCTTTACGTACCTGTGCACGTATGCCAACGTTAATCATAAAAGATAGAAATATAATAGTATCGGTCAGTTTTGAAAATAATACATCAATATTGATTGTTTCTTTTTTTCTTTTTTTTTCCTCGTTCTTTCACTTCGTTCTTACCTTGTAAGTTTACGCATATAAATCGTATTCCGGACGAAAAAATAATTATAATTATCCTCTTGGTAAGCAAGATTTCTCTCTAATTTCGTACGTCCCCCCTTCCAAAGGTAAAATCAATTAACGAGTAATTCCCTTAGAGCGATCACGTATCTAATCGAGACAGGGAGCTTAATGAGACCCTTCGAATTGAGACGAGAGAACCGTGTGGCGCTTATACATCCAAACGGATTTACCTTCTAGAAATGGAGCCTACGTTGATTAACATGTCATAGTTCGAGAATGCGAATGCACATTACATATGGAGTAAGTCTTATACGAGAAGGGATATAGTAGCTGGACATAGTAGTACTACTGTTTGCATAAGACTCGTTAGATTAATGATTGTTGCGTGGACGTATTGGTATGTTCTTTAAAACTTGAAATGTGAAATTGCAATCTATATGATAGAGGTCATAACACACTGAGAAGGATTGAATAATGACAAAAAAATGTGAAATATTTGTTAACAGGAAAAAGTAAGAAAAAAAAATGTATTGATTAATACTTTCTATAAAACTATATTACATTTGTATACGGTTACAATAAAAGTCATAGGAAATCGAGATACAAAACTAATATAAAATGACGTTTTTTTTTCATGCAATTCACTAGTAGCACGCTCGGTTAGATTTGCTTTTAATTGCTAACCATAGAGATCTCATCGAACGATTCACTTCTGTTAGAGCAATTCGGTGATAAATCTTAACGATCATTCTTTTATTTTTCTTTTAAGTCTTGTACCAGTCGGCATTTCTCTATTGGACGAACGCGTAAATCGTTCCTGTTCTATTCGTACGTACTAGTGGTGTGTAATAAAAATCTTATTCACCGTGAAATTTCTCTTCGAGTTTAAGAGACTTCCTTTTTATGTACCATAAGATGATTGACAGTCCATAAAATATATTATATATCTTATCGAAGTTATATATTTCATAATTATTCATTTTCTCAATCACCGTTGTCTAACTTCAAATTTCATCATTTCTAAATTGCAAGAAATTTCGGCATCATCGATCGATTTCTACAAGTTTATGGGACGTTTCGAAATAATTCTAAAATTCGTGTTTTTTCCTCTTTTTTTTTTTCAATACAATGTATTCCCGTTCGAGAAGAATAGACGGCAGCAACCTATCGTGTGTTTATGTGGTTTCACCTAACAGATACAAGAAAACGATAAGAAGCATTCGATTTCCGGGTGGGTTTGTTGCAAGTATCGTTGAAAACAAACATGCGAAATCTTACGGGAGTAGAAACGCGACGATGTAACCCGCTCGTAAAATTGTCCCCTTTTTTTTCTTCTTCATATTTTTATATCTTTCTTTTTCCTCTTTCGTTTATTTTGACCCCACGTACGAAAGGAATTCTATTGTCGTGCATAAATAACGTTTTCATAGTCTCGCGTCAGATTCGTTAGTCGCTTTCTCGACCGGGGTCACGCAAAAGCATTTGACCCTTAATCGTGGAAAAAAAAAATAAGAAAGAATTTTTGTGCATATCTGTTTGGTACGATCTGCTGACTCTTCGGTGAAACCTTCGAATGTTGTACGCATATATAAGTAACTATATATTTATTTTATAGCAAGAAATATCCGTTTGCATCTCGTAAGACATTTTTGTTGTTGTTTTCCATCGCAAATATTCCAGATTAATTTTATTCCTAAGAAATCATTTGCAATAGTTAATAGGAAGAATCTTACATCCGGTTAAAATAAAATTGAAAGAATGAGATAGAGAGAGAGGGAGAGAAAGAATGAAACGGTTACCTGTTGCTTGTTATTAGTTTATTTCCCGTTAGTTCGCGTTTAACTCTTACAACTGTGCGTTTACTTCGTCTACAAGAAATCCCGACCCGGATGTAATTCCTTCGTTGCATTTACAACCGACATATTAGTATTTTATGCGAAAAAATAATATCTTTTTCTATTTTAAAGAAGCCGTATACATATGAATAATATATATTTTTTCACGCGATTTGAGAGATTAATTAAATGATCATAGAAGAAGATTGTTAATTTCAACGTGTACGTGACTTTTCGTGGGTGATTCGTAAATAAAAAAGAAACACGTAAGCCAGATGGAAATCAAGAAATTTCTATTAAATTTTTCAGTTGTCCTCTTCTTCTTCTTCTTCTCGAAAGAATCTTTAATCTCGTCGTTGCGATCACAGTAAGCAGATGTTAGGATGACGACGATAAAATCGATCTTCTCGTTCGTTGCATTTGTGCGTTGTCGAAAGTGGTCATTAAAAGTGATTAGAATATAAAGTCAATCGGGGGTGATGGTGGTGGTGGAGGGGTTAGGAGGAAAAATTGTTAAAGGAAATTGAATGTATTTTTTACGATTTCAAGATTACTCCTTAGAACCGAAAGGCGGAAAATCTCATTCGGTGCAATCTCAGTCGCAATTTAAGCGATCATTATCTTTCGTGAAATATCTTAGACGATTAAAGAAAAATTGGTAATACTTATTAGGTACTTACATGCGTACTTACTTGAATATTTTCATAGCGAGTTCATTACTCCTTTAGAAAAAGGTAGGTGTACCCCTTTCGAATAAAATCATGGTGTAATAAATAGTAAGGGGGAAGGGAAAAATAAATAGGTGACGCATAAATCTTCATGATGGACATACCACCACAATGCATGGACACTACTGGACATTAATTAATACGAATGTAAAGTTGAAAAGATCGTGGCGTATCTAACGCACGTGTACAACTAGAAAAGTTTTATCGTTGATATTTCTTAGGACCGATTTAGTAAGTAGATATGTGCCAATGCCTTCTAGATAATTACATCAATTACCGTACGTATAGACAGAAGACGGACAGATAAACAGACAGACAGACAGGAAAAAAGAGAAGAGTCCAGTGAAGGTTTCACTTTGATATCAAACTACATTGAATCGTGTAACCAACTATAATTTCATTACTCGATTCGAATTGTACGAATGGAACATTGGCACGTGTAGTATTTCACTTAGGGGAAACGAAAATAACACTCGTAATTTTAATTAACGAAAAACTCGTGAGATTTATTAGGAACAATCGATATTAATCAATGTAGAAGAGAAAAAAAAAAGAAAAATAAGGAAAAATAGTTGACAGGGGTGTAGAACGATCGAGATCGCGAGAACCTCTCTTAAAAATATTTCGTTTATATCACCTATCTATCTTTTTATCTATCTATCTATCTATCTATAGGTGATATTTGGAATCGAAATTCAAACGCAATTAGACTTTAAATATTCCTTCTGTCCAATTATAAGGCAACGTGCCGATTACATCGTACTTCGCTAAAGAACGAATTCACTCGGTGTCTAATGATAGACTATGAATGCTTATGCTGCAAGCCCTGCTTTCGGTATATTCGTGTTAGTCTGTCGTAACGTTGCGGTAACACCGTACTACGAAATTATCGTCGATGGACAACAATGGCGTTTGTAATTATAAGTATAAAGTTAGTTCGGTATACGAGCATCGCGCGAAACCTTCGTTGTAAGTAGAATTCAGCGTTTCGGTTGTAAGCAATAAAATATTTCTTACGTCTTGTTTCTATGGTGTCCGCACGCGGTCTTTTACTCTCCTTCATCGGCTAAGAAAATTCTTTTTTTCCCCGTGTTACTACAGTTGGAAAGCAAAGAGCGTTAAGAACGCCATAAAAATCTTTTTACGATGCCACGCTATCTGCTCTTTTAATCTCCTTAGACAACCGTGCTTTTACTTTCTTCGAGAGAAAGAAAGAGAGAGAGAACTTGTCGCGGATCACCGAGTCTTTTTATTATCGAAAATAAATATTACCTATTTCGTCGGTTTCTTTTTTTTATTTTATTCAGTTTTTACTTGATTTATTTTTAAAGGAAGATTCACGGGATAGACAAATTTTTTTATAGGGACATTGTTTTATATTTATTTATTATTAAAATCTGTTGGACAAATCAATGATTAAGTGTCGTGCAAAAATGTATTTCAAAAGTAACTCTTACAATATATTTCTCGTGATTAATCGTTCGTCACAATTGAGAAACTATTAGATTCGGATATTTTGTTCTTTTCTAAATCCTTAAATTAAATTCAACCGTGATACGATTTCTGAACGATCGAGTTCGAGTTTAACGCTTTCTAACGCGGCGGGCCTTCTTTCTCTTATAGAAAAAATGAAAGATTTGCTTAAATCCTTTTGTTTGGCATAATTCTTCCGTGAAAACGTGTCCATTTTTTTGACTCGATCGAATTAGGAACTGTCAGTGAACAAGTGAACTACGTCAATCACGATTTAGCATGAAATCAGGACAATGTGTCGCTATTATAAATAACAAATTAGATAAATTGCAATATGAAAGGATTAATTTGTACGTGTTACAAATAAGGTGACGTCTCTAATCATCCTCTTTCCGCTTGGTTTATTTACCAATCTCATTCTCGAAGCAATACTTATGTCAGTCATATTTCAACTACGTACATTCGTAATACTAACCACCCACGCCTCGTCGTCTCACGAACTATGTAATTCATGGGAGGATAATGTTTATAAGAAAAGTGATATCCTGTAACTGGCTCGTGAATCGTTGCATTCACACACGTGCGAGAAACGTTTGTGAAAACTATCCTCGATCTATCATCATTGCAAATCGATCTATTTGCCGACATTTATAAAAGATTCGCCAGTTGGATCATTTTAATTATCTTCTCATTAACCCTTTCTATATCTAATCCACAAAGATACTCACAAATATATACAAACATAAACCTTCTAAACAGATGCAAGATGATCATCATCATTTTTCTGCATCATCGTCGACTGTCGTCTTCTAAATTCTCCTTTCGTACGATCGTGCAGACAAAATCGTGTCACGAGTCGCAATTGCTAAACCAAAGTTTCGTGTCGCCTCGATGATTGGCTAATCACGAGCAAGCAAGTAAGTAAGCAGGTAAGCAAGCTGTCACCATGTTTCGTTATGGGAGTGGAATCGATCGACGTTTTCGGAGAAAGTTCATTTTTTTTTTTTTTAAGTTTCCAAACGATTTCGAACGTATCGAGATCGAACGAGTATCAAACTCTTTCGATGTTTCACCTCTTCTTCAAACCCCCTCCCCATCTTTTCCACATTCTTCTTCTCCTCTTTCATAGGAAATATCTTTTCAGTTGGAACGAGTAGAACTACCGTATGGTTCGTTTGATCTCTCAATCCTGATCTTGCAGCTCCTTGTCGATAGGTTGACTGACACCTGTATAATTACCATCTCCTGAGTTATATAGTATATCTCGAGAATAAGTTTTTCCATATGAGGTTGCTGTAAGAGAAAATCAATGGAAAAAGAAAGTCCTCCCCCCTCCCTCCTCATTTATTTTTTATCTGTAGAATTTAATTGAATAAGAAAATGCATTTTTTTTTTATTATATTTTTTCTTTAATTTCTAGGAAGAGGAAGATATGAATACAGAATAATTTTTACAAATGAAATTGTTTACGTATACGTAAATAATATTCTGAGAAAGTAATCTAGGAGGCGACAGAGAGATACGACAATTTCATAATTCTCATCATCTTTTACTTGAAAAAAAAAATCGAGAATACGTGCTCTCTTCGAGGATTACATACTTTCTCTTTTTCGAATTGCATATCACATGTTTGTGTATGTGGGATCAAATACCTTAATGTTAAATAAAATAGACATTCGTAAGGAAATTGACCGAGGTTTATAGATATTTCATTGGTTGAAACAGTCGATCAAGAAGTGGAAAACTTGATTCTCCACACGTATATCTGAAAATAAAAAAGAAGTGATAGGGAGAAGTCAGCATCCAAGAATAAAATTCTATTCGTTTTTTTAAGATAGTTACATATCCAAGATATTTCATTTAATAACATTTATAATTAATTTCATATTTTAGTTGAAAGTAATATTTCATTAGCAATCTTTGTACTTTCCTGGTCTGTGGTTTCGAATTATTAAGCTTTCAGGAAGAACGAAAAGATAACTTTCTCTATCTCTTCGAACTATTATTCTGTTACGCACAATATCGTGAGATATAAAAGCGAGATGAATCCATGCGCAACCAAAGTGATTATTATTCAGCATTGTTCAAGAGTAACAGATTAGAAATAGATCATTATTATTGGCAAATACATTTATTTTCATTTCGAATTGAAGAAGTAGTTAATACAGAACAAATTCGAAAAAAAGAATAAATTGTCGAAAGTCTCTCACGATCCTCTCTGCCTCAGGATTTAACTTTCTCTTAGTTATCAACGAAGTCAGAAAGAGATAATGACAGTTTATTCGATCGATTATCGTTCAGGGTATTATGCACAATTTGTTGTTGTTCTTGGAAGGATCATTAATATGAAAAGTAAACTCGAAATTGATTATCCACGTTAGGACGTTTCTATAATCAAAAGTATTTCCAAAAAATTGTATATTCTTTTAAATTCTCATCGCGATTTGATTTTGATACGATTTATTATTATGGCTTCTTTTTTATATAGAATATATTCTCATGTAATATTTTATATAAAATTTATTATTAAGATTGTCGAGAGAGAGAGAGAGGACACTTTTAGAAAGTTTTAATGTAGCATAGAACGACGAAACGAGTCTTTTAAATTATGTTATATGTTTCTTTCGTTAGTCGTATATTTATAAGGGACGACGTTTAGTTTTAAAACGAGAGCAAACGTATGTCGTCATATGAGGAAACGATCAGGAAATTGTGTCATGGATAATTTCAAGTTTCGTGTATCTACGCTTAGAAGAAGAAGAAGAAGTTGCTCTTTTGCGTTCTCGTTTTCGATAGAAGATAGATAAAGAGACGTACATGTTCATGAAATTTCACAACAACAGCGATTAGTGGTCCAGGAAAGGGGTATCTAAGTGAAACTCAAGAGGGAAGATCGTATAAATCATCGTTTTTTAAACTATTATACTTGTACTATTAATGATACATTAGATTATTTTTGATAGTATAACATTTACATCTAATATTTAAATAAATGTTCAACCAAAAATATATTTTAATATTGTAATGAGTTTCACATTTATGAATATAATTAATTAATATTCATTTAAAATGTTTTAATTTCTCTTTGATTATAAATACTTGATTTTTATAATCAGAAAATGCATTTATGGTGGTACATATATTTAAATTATAAAAGTTTGAGAGCCCCTGTTATAAATCGTTCGTTTATAACTTTACAATTATTACTTTCTCTTTCACTTTGGATGTTGTAAACAATAAAAAATTAAAATAGAAAGAGAGAGAGAGAGAAGAAAAAAAAGCAACGAAGCGTATCTTTCGAGAGATAGGCTTAAGATTTAGACAACGTTAAAATAAAACGATGTGTCGGCACGAGAACTGCAAATAGGATGACAAATGAATCGACTCGTAGGTTAAATAAAACAAAGATTAATGTATACACTTGAAACCAATTAGTAATTAGACTTAGACAAGTTGAACGGTTTAACGGTATATCCGTGAATGCGAAGGCCGACGAATATGAAGAAATCTTAACGTTGCTAAACGATAGAAAATATTTGTTTAAGAGCGATAAAACTTATTATTGCACCCTGCAATAACAAAGAATCGACTATTTTCTAACGATATAACCGATAATAATCATTCATTAGTTACCTCAACGACAATTAAATTTTCGATCTTGCTCAAAACGCGATATTATTATTTTCACGATAATTTATTATCTATTTTATATATATATATATAAAATATGTTTTATATCTTATCCACCATGATTGCACAAATTCTCGCGATCCTCACGTTTCGTCTTTGTACAACACTAATTTCGATTTTACAGAGAAATCGTGCCGGTCGTTAGAAACTTTTATTAATTCGAATGATATTTTTACAATCTCTTTTAAACAACTTAGGTGGTCTCTCAGGTGATCGTATTTTGTTCACATGGCGCACGTTCGTAAATTAAATTCAATCATATCTTTTAGATATATAATATAATATAAATACGTACACTGTTCGCGCGTTGATTGGTGAAAATTACTTTAATTATCTTTAATAAGATCGAATATTACGAGGCAGCATCCAAGAAAATTTTTCACCTTTGCACTTTCCAATCTGTCATTATCAATCCGTTTCTTTATTTCTATTCTCTACCAATTATTATTATATATTATATAAGACAAAGTATACACACTTATTATTACATGTTATCATTGTAAAATAATCTTTATTTCTTTCTATTTTTTTATCTTTCTCTTTATCCTTTGTGAACTAATGTTACATATTCGTTTATTTTACAATTTAATAATTCAACTAACAGAAGAAGGGTTTTCACGCGAGATTAGAAACTTTATCATATATGTACGTGGATGGTATCGGGACAAATCGTTGGGACTTACATCGTTTACGATGATGCACTCTTTCGTCATTAGAAAGTGTTTCTTTTCACGAGCGAGAAAGCTTCTTTCACGACTTATTACACGGACCCCATGTAATTGATCCTCCGTTAAATTGTCATTGATCTAACGAAGATAAAAGATGTACTTAACGATAATATATCTACATTGAAAATTTGATTTATCATAGAATTTGCGATAAACAACTGTGAAAACGATTCGATAGAATGAACTTTTTTTAATTTCATCGCGTTTATTCGTATAATTTTCAAAGAAATTTATTTCAATGAATTTAACTTATTTCGAATTTATAATTTAAATGATATCGTTATGGAAAATATATAAACGTGTGGATGCGACGTTCTAACAAGCTTAATATCACTTTAAAATTTATTTTTTTTTTATTCATTTGTCGTCACTTTTATCGAATTTTATTGCGACGAGTTACATATGCGAACGTCGTACGATTAGATCATTATTATTTATTACTCTCGTTAAATGCAATCGTTCAAATCGATTAGATGGTCTTTCTCTTTCTTTCTCTTTCTCTTTCTATCTTGAAAGATACAAATATATACATAAGTACTTACCTACGTAAATATAATACATACATATATCGAACTTGTAAACTCATTGAAGTACTTCGATTGTTAAAAACTACTATGCTGTCTCGTTAGTCAAATTTCACAATCACACTTAACCGTTTTATTCATGCAAGTTAATCGGATTTATCGATTCATTGATATTAATTAATCTGCACCGGTTATGAGCTTCCTGCTCTAGTGAAAATATGTTTGCCTTGTGATTTAGCATTATTCTCGATAGTAATCGTCATTGACGTCAATTATGCGCGTGTATAAAACTCGTTCAATTAATTAAATAAAATCTTTTTTCTTTCTGAATCTTGAAAAGAAAATTATTCATCGTATTTTACGCGTGTTTATAAATATCTTTCAAGGATTATAAAAAGGAATAGAGAAATGAGTCAAATGAAAATAATTATACCATTTATTATAATATATTTCTTGCATTATAAATATTTAAATGATAAAAAAGCAAAGAAAAGAATATTATAGAACATGTAATTAAAATGTAAAGTAACATCAAACGAGATTACATAGTTTCTACAATTTTAATATGCGATCCCATAAAATATAATCCTGTTATATTCAAACGCTTTCTACTAATAACGATTCCACATGTAACCATCATGGTAAAACTCGTACGCACGTCGCTACGGGCATGTATTGCGTTGTCGGATCTTCGTTCATCCGTTAGTTGTACGCAAACTGAATTATTATACCCACTCAACACAACAACAACCATGACCTGCAGTAACAGTATCATGAGAAGCAAGCAACAGGTGCGAGACAAAGGCTGCCTCGAGGGATCGAATAGAACTTGATCGAGCTTTCGTGTGAAGAATCATCATACGAATCGACAAATACAATTTTAATAGTATACTTATAACACACATCATACATATTCGTATTAGTAGTTTACTTATAAACGTTTCTCAAATTATTAACAGATTATATACTTGATAGTAATCATTTCTAATAATGCTTACATGCTTGCTTGCTTGTATTATACGAGAAGATATAAGATTAATTGTATTATTCGTTCTGTCATGGGGTGTATTTAACGATACGTCAGAAAGATGCATTGAAGTTTCCGAAAAAAAAACTCAAGTAATAATCGGACGTAAAAGACGTTGCACCGAAGAAGAATCAAAAGCATTCTCGCGATCCCTCCCCCCGCCTGCCCCGATGTTAATTATTTAATAGAAAAAAAAAAAAGAAATAATGCTCCGGAGGGTTTTTTTTCCGTGATTACAGGAACGTTTCGAAACATCACGATCCGTGTTATTGTTGCCCAAGGGAGAAAAGTTCGTGTGCTCCGTCTAACCTTTGGAGGCTCATTAAAAGAAGCTTGCCGTGTCTTTCTTACCATACATTTATCTAATTTAAGCAATAGAACGGTTGCATTTAAAAGAAATTAACATGTCGAGATAGGAACTAGCACTGATCGTAATTCAAATAAATTTTTGTTGTCTATCTTTTTCATAGTTCTTTTTTTTTGGCATTTATTTATTTTTATAATATAAATATTAGTTAGGAATACGCGTTAGTATATCCTTTTCAATGTATATTCTTCGATCGCTACCCGATTATTATAGTCTTCGCGAATAGTAAAAAAAAAGAAAAATGTTATTTTGAAAATGAAAGCACGAGAATAAAATGTAAGGTATTATGGTTGTTGTTGTGTTCTTGCAACACGATGACGTTTGACGTTGTTGTCTCTCGTGTGCTTCGTTCCGATAAGCGGCTTTCGTGTCGATGCAGAAGAGCACCTTTTCCTATTGCAACGCTTTCGTATATGCAATTCGTGCCGCTTGTTGCCATCCATACGTGTAGTAAGTACTTATATACTTACTTATTTACTTACTTACTTGTTACTCTGTTCTTCTCTGAATACTCGATCTATCTATGGAGGTCAGATCGTATAAAAAATAACTTCAAACAAAAATTAGGAACAGATAAATATCCTTTTTCATCCTATTCAGAAACTCGCATATACTTCTATGGGTTAGAAAATGTTCGTAAAATCATGTTAACAATAGATCGAATAATTTAGCCATGACTTTTGTTAACGTGTGAGTAAGGAATCGGTGTAAAATAGGCGTGCCCCGTTTTGGTTGTTCGTTTTAATAATAACAGTGTGGATCGTTCGGAAATATAACAGACAGACAACGTTAGATCGTTTGACAAGAATAAAATTCGTTTAGAAAATAAACTCAAACGAGATCCGTTCGTTAAGTTACTCCTACAATTATTGTATCTAACTCTAATAACCATTTATCTTTTTTCTGTTTCCAGGTAAGGAGAATTAAAACAAAACGTATAACGGGAAAGGTGAGATTATTGAAGATCTTGAAGTATCTAAGGTGAGAGTGTATTTTTTAATTCGTTAGAAACCACGATAGGTCATGGGGGCTACTATCCAAAGTGGCAATTTGCTCAGCTCTAATTGGTCACCTTGTAACTTGCAATGGTAAACCGTCGTTTTCCGTTTTATCGGATTTATTTGTAACATCTAATGTATTTCGTTCGTTCCATAAAATACACAGGAGATAAAGAAAGTACTACCAAGGTAAACTCTTAGCAAGGTAAGGGAAGCTTCGCATCAACGTTCACTCTCGGTTGTCGCTTTGAAACTTACTGAAACTTAAAGCAATTCTCTTTTGAAAGTAAACCGATTTATACCTCGTACACCACATATCCTTCCTAAATTGCATACCAAAGTGCTTGCTCTCCATATCGAGTAAGATACGATTACCGATCCCGTTGGCAGGTAACTTCCACCGCAGGAAGCTGATGTTGTTCATCGTGACGCAATGATCCTTTCGCTCTTGAGATTTACCCTTAACTAGGAATATTATCCAATAGATCTAGGTTAAGAGATCCTTCAAATCTTAATGCAAATTTCTATCTACTTATTCATATACATATTTTATAATGAAGACATAATTTTCATTATTATTATTATTGTTTGATATTTTTATGATTATTTGAAATTATGTTTATTTTTACAGCATACATATCTCGACTTCGAGATATATTACGTATATGTATATTATTATTATTATTATTATTATTATTATTATTGCGCCACGAAATACATCCTTTTTGGATACTTGCAACGAGTATAAATCCGTTGCACAAGTTACGTTAGATTATCAGTTGCAACGATGCGAGTCACACGCGATGTACTCCGGAATTTCCTTTCGATTAATTTAGACCGATTACGTTTGCCGAACGTGCTTCTATATAAACTTTTATCCACGTGTTAGTTCTACTCGTTCGATCGAAATCTGCAACCTGTGCTCTCGTTCACGCACGTGTACGTTTAATCTACGTACAGGAATTTACTTACACTCGTCCGATTCGTTAAAAACAGACAAAAAGTGAACGGAAATTCGATCGAATTAATTGCAATATAATAAAATTATTGTTACGTTATATTTCTTACTATTAATTTGTTCATTTACACGTATACTATTCTAATCATTTATTCAATTTCATTAATTTACATAACTTGTTGATTGATTTAGATTCGATTACACGCGTATTAGAAAGATATTAATTACATTTATTCAAGAGTATTAATATGAGTCATTTAAATACGTCAAAACCAATGGAAAATCGTTCGTCTTACACAAATTCACTATGTAAATTATTTCGTTAACAGTTTCTACTGCATCATATGCATATTTCATTTCTGCAGGACGGGAATAATTCTTTTTTTTTTTTATTTTTTCTTTTCCTTTTTATTTTCAATGGATCGCAGTTACATTGAGAAGTCAATTATTTACGTGGCAATATACGTTCATCGATTTATCGACTTATTTAATACACAAGAACGTAAATAAGTCAAACTTGATACTTCCGTAGAGATCGATAATTTTGTCTTTAAATATATACACATACTCGCGTTATAACGATACACGGAATACGAGCGATATGATCGCATAAACGTATGCAAAATAATTTCAGTTTGTCCGAATACATTTCGAAAGGAAACGAGTGTAAATCAACGTAGAATGTTATGTCGCGTTAAACGGATACATAAATATGCAAGAAGGACGACGGAAGATGCAAAAAAAAGATAAAAGACAAATGGAACGAGGTTGATTTTACCGATGTTACGGTAAAATCTGTAACGAAGGTGATTCAATGCGAAATTAAATTTTCTTTGCAAAATAATTTCTCGCTTGTTGTTGTTTTTTTTTTGTTTTTTGTAATCTGTAAAGAAAAAAAATGCAATCAATTGAAAACGTTGATTTAATGTACGTTTAATAATTCTGGTTTAATTTAAAAGATAAGGAGATTCCGGAAGCCTCCTTATGGGACCACTTACGAAAATAAATTGGTTTAGCAACGATTTTGTTGCTAACACGGATCGCCTTGTTTCTTTTTCCTTCGACTCGCTTAGCGCCTTATTGGCTTAAGGTACTTTCGAAATGCAACGGACACTTCATAATTACGAGTAGCACCAATTTTGTTCTCGAAAGCGTGCTCACCCAAATGCCAGGCTAACTAGTTTACCACGTGTTAACCAATAGTGGGTGCCCTCAACAGTCGCGATTCTTTAATTCCGTACACGTGTCTCACGTTCCATAATTTTGCTAAGTTATCGAACAACAGTTTTACCATCATATTCATATATCTTTATCATACGATTTCAAACAGAAAAAATATAGGAAAAGAAAAAAGGAACAGGTGTAAATAGGAAACAAAGATTATGGTTATCAAAGAACTTTGTAGAAATTCGGATAAAATACAATTCCTCATATCTTCAACCTTTTTAAGTAAACCAATTCTAATCGATGAAGTAATACGTACCTTCTCACGTGTATATTTTTCCATTTTTTTCTATCGTAGTTTGAAAACCGTGTCATGTCTTTTAACTCGTTCGTTCCTTCGGCACATTCGTTTGCTTCTGAATTCAGGATCACTAAGACGGTCAACTTTAGGAACAGATCAGGCGAGAAACGTTTTCTCAGGCCGGTTGGTTGGTTGGTCAACGTTAAATAAGGACGAGCTATTTGTAACTGCTATTCTGTACGAGTACCGATCGCCTTTTCGATCAATCGAGATCGAGATTGAGATCGAGCCAAGCACGTTCGACCGACCCTATCGATGTTTCAAATAATTTCTTTGTCGTTTCGAGATCGCGTGAGTTGCAATTTTTTTTAAATGCACATACACAAGCGTACGGAAAAAATAAAACGAACGGTTAAATTAATTGAAATGAAAATGAAATATGCACATTGTATTATTATAGTACACGATATTGTATTGGGTAAATTTATGACAAGGATAAGAGCATAACAATTTTATGTAGTATTTTTCAAACAAGGAAAAACGATTTATAAATCATTCGATTTGTACAAGTTGTTAGATTTTTTGTTTATATCACGGGATCGATTGCAATGAGGGGGTGGGAAAGGATAAGAAAGAATTTATTCGATATTCCATGGTTCCTGAGTCATTTTCCTGAAAACGTGTCAGTCAGCCTTGCTATCTAAACGTCTTTTCCGTAAAATCTATGCCAATATCCGCGTACCTTCGCGATCGTAATCGTACCGACGAAAATGGCCAATGTAACATTCTCCGACTGAGTTACCTAAGTAAGGACGCGTGATTTGTAACGATCACCAGGTGAGGTATCACTCTCTTTCAACGCTCGAACACGGTAGTTAGGAAACAAGGAAATCGTCGGACTCTTCTGGAATCTTGTTCTTCGATATTTCGTTAGGAATAAAAAGAAAAAGAAGAAGAAGAGGGAAAGAAAGAATGAACGGTAGTTGAACGTGTAGTAGTATACTTTTATATACATGTTTCTATATATGTATAAGTGAATAGTATATTAATGAACTTGTCCTTCATCGTAAAAGAGAGAATAAAAAAAGGAAAGAAATATCTGAAAAAAGTAATGCAATGAAAATCGATTGTTTCAAACAACGTTAAAAAATCTAATCAAATCTGTGAGGGAAAGGGGAAGAAAATTTATTACCAGGAAGTCAATTGCAAATCGTGAAAATAACTATTTCGAGACGAACGATATTTTTAGGAAAGTAGCATTATCGGTTTCGAAATAACTTCGCGCATAGATTTAAACATTGAACTGTAACAAATTCCAATTAGTTCCGTGAATTAGGATTGAAGGGGGTAGAAGGAGGAGGAGTTCAAAGATTCTATTATAATAAGAGTGAAAGCTTTGAACGAATTAGAGTGAATCGGTTTAACTGCAACATCCTAATACGTGATTTTGTTGCGTTGCATGCTAGTTTATAGCATAATTTTTTCTATATGTAGATATAAACATTATAGAAAAAAGCTGACAATCGTAGCTGAATATAATTTGTGAAAAGAGTTTACAATTTTGAATGGAGTCAGCAATTAATCATCGTACATATTTTCTTGAGAATGTTGCAACGACTTAAGTACCATTTCTAGAACTATGCAAGTGAACAAAAGAGTTTTAAAAATGTATACCGTATTCGGAAAGAGTAACAAGCGAGTAACAGGATCGTTGCAAATTGATATGTTTGTTATGACCAAGCTTCCACTTTGCTACCACCTTCTCTGTATCCGACTAGAGAAGATTTATTACTTATTTTCATTTTTTACTGATCGATCTCGAAACAAACAAGTCGTCATAATTTATAACGCGAAACTGTTAATATAGCAAAAAAAATAATAGAATGAAAGAGAGAGAGTTGTGTTTTGAGATTATTATTACACGAACGATTTGTAGAAATGACGATCAAGTTAACAAAAAAATTGTAAGTTAAATCATCGAAAAGTAGAACACAATGGGGAAGTTTAAGTGGATAGTATAAATGACTGATGCAAATTAGATTCATTGTATTAGGTTATTCCGAAAATTTGCAGATCATCTGAAAAAAGTCATACTTCCTGTCTACTGCATATACTTGCATACATGCATACGTGCATACAATACGTGCATACAAAAGTTGAAACGGATCGGAGGTGCGATAAATAGTCACGGACGAGTTGGATGAGACAGAGGAGGAGGACCACTTTGTGCCGAACACTTTCTCCAAGTCTCTCTTTCTGGTCAGACCGGAATATCTTTCACTCTGTTGGTTTCCTTCGAGAGAGTATTATTACTCATCTGTACGGTACATTACTCCTCCATCTTTTGTAGATTTATTTCGATTTATCGATCTATCTATCGATTACAAGATCGATAGTGGGCAAGAAGAACGAAAAAAGAAAAAAGAAAAAAAAAAGGAGAACATCGTAAGATATATAAGTTTGATTAATAACGTCTACTACATTGACTACTTTTTTTCTCACAGGGAAGTAATTATTCGATAGATAGACGAACCGAAGCCGATAATCGTTTTGCGTCATTAAGCTTCGTTTCTAATCTTTTTTTTTTTATTTTCTTCTCTCTTTCTCTCTCTCTCTCTCCTATGATTTCTAGAGCCGCTTCATTAAACTCGGATTACGAGTATTTTGTTAAACCTATTATCGAGATTTTAAATGATATGGAATTAACAACGTCAGCTATACCTTATCCCTATCTTTCTTATATTCTTCCTGTTAATATTAAAAAACATTTAAAAGCATTCGAGGTCTCCTAATTGTGCATAATTAATATGTCTGATTATCTATAAGTTTTTTTTAAATATCATCGAGTAAGCGCGATTTCACTAATTATGAAATGCATTACACATCATTCCCCACGGTCTGTGTAACATTTATTCTATTATATTATTCGCCGTTAGAAATACTCATGAAAGTGAAAAGAACCAACCGTAAAAGTAAACACTTGTTTATTTCTTATCTATCAAACACAAATCCGATACGTTTATACTAACGTTATAATATTCCCATAATATATGTAAAACGTCTTATTAAAATAGAATAGAATTATTTCATTTTATTTCGTTCTCATACCACCTCATCCCCCATGATTTTCAAACGGCAACCATGATTTTCAAGTATTTTCTCTTTTTTAAAAGAAAGATTTATCGTTGTAGTTTGATAATTTTATTCAAGGATTTATAGATATAACATCCTTTCGATATAAAAGCGAAGCAAGGAAGTTGTTAAAGCAACGAGCAAGAAACCTTAGGGAAAAATTAGCTCATGAAAGTTATATCAATCAGGAAGCGCTCTCTCTCTCTCTCTCTCTCTCTCTTTCTCTCTCCTTATGTTTCTTTCTCATTCGATGTTCTTCGTAGTTATTTTTTCTTTTTTTTTTTTTTATTTCCAATGGGAAACGTTTACATTCATGGAAAATCACGGTAAATGTGATGAAATGTCGTGACATGCCGCTTGAAAGTGATTTGGTAAGATCCTACGTGGATATATACGTATACATCGTAAACGTTCGAGACACGAGAAGAACCCGTTGGCACGGATGAGAATGAAAAGTAGAGAGTGACCATGGTCTACCTTGGCCGTGACAGGTGGATGCACCACCTGCCTCTTCCCAAGTTCGTCAACTCTACGATTGTTGTTGTTTAATAATTTCGATCGTGGAAATTCTCTAAATGATATATAATATAATAAATTTCGCGAAATAAAATACAAATCCTGTATATATATATTTCTCGACGAATATAAATCATTTTCAAAAGAGAAATCGTGTTTAATTTTGATGAATTATAAATAAATATTATATTTTTCGAGATGAGTAGAAGATAGAAGACCTTTTTCCATTCTTTACGATAATAATTGAAAGCAACGTATGCATTTCTTCGTACGATCGCGATAAGCTCAAAAACACGTATGTAACACACGTGTTTATATATAGGGGGTGGATGGGGGGAAATAAACGTAAGTAGGAAAAAAGAAAGCAAGCCGTTCTTTCACGCGATAACCATGGAGATCATTTTTCGTTCGCTTTCACTCGGATCCACTCGTATATTCTTCTTTCACTCGTATCGAAAGGGAACCTTCTCTTCCATTATTCTTGAACTAATTTAAAGTTCGTACTCGTTAACGTTGTGTGTTCAAATATCGTGTGACTCCTTGCACTTTCTAAGACAGTCTTTGATCTTTTACTTACGTGAAAGCGCGAATATATATTCATTTTACGTTATTCTTCACATAACAAGATCTTTCACACACAAATTTATTTCATTTATCTTATTACATGTAACGCGTGCATCTTCTTAATGTATTTATTTGCCAGAGTTAGGTTAATTTCTTCATAAATCTGAATAGGATATAACATCTTATGTTAATAGTTTAAGTTGAGTTTTACTTATGTATATAAGTTACAACATAAAGCAATCGTACTTTCAATAATTTCTTTACCACCTCAGAAGGTATATGAATTATTTGGTTTTTACGTGTGTGTCTCTCATTGGGAGAACAGCAAACAGTAAACCCGTGAAGAAAGGATGAAATATGTTCGAACGAGTCTCTTTTATCGATCATTCTTTGTCTTTCGAACGAGAAAAGACGAGAACCATTTCGTAAACCTAAGACAGGCAGACAGACGGTATGCTAGATTTGCATAAATATCACCGCGTAACGTACTTCACAATATTCTACGCTTGAAATCATGCAGCACAGGAGACACATTATACTAAAAAGAAAGAAAAAATAAAGGGAAAAGAAAATGTTTCGCGGTCTGCGTGTATTGCCATATATTCATGGTACTATTATTATTATTATTATTATTACTATCGAAACGATTTCGCGGTTATGGGAGTGAATGATTGATGTCGAAGTAAAACGATTTTGGTTTGTAAGAAGCAAACTCATAGACTCCTTTCATAATTCGAAGATTTACGTTGTGAAAATGAAAAAAATTCAACGTCTTGATGTCATTTCACAAGAATTCGAAGGCTAAGAAGAGAGAATCGTTATTCTATTGGTCGAATTCTCGCAGCATGACATTTAACGTTTAATAATGGAAATATAGTTTGAAGAGAAAATGCATGATTAAACGGGGCGGGTTTTTATTCGCGTAGGATGTTTCCTATCGCGAATGTAAATCTGTTGTATAGTGTTGGTAAGAAGAATTGGAGCGAATTAAATCCGCCTTGCACTGTCTAATGCCGATCTGACCATTGAACTTCCACGTGGCGAGACTGGAAAACCAGTATTCTTGTCCTCTTCCCTCTTCGAGTTATTTGCTCGAACCAGCTGGCTGACACTCGATGAACACTGACTACAAGTTGTTGTTGTTGTAGTAAAAGACCCTGCCAGGGGCATGACAAATAATTCTACAGTTTTTTTTAGCTACTGTTACTACTAGGTGGAATTGAATAATGCAATTTCGGGAACACACTGATGATCGGCACGGAAAACAAGTCAACGATTGATTAACGAAATGAAATTTTATTCAATTTTAAAGTGTTCTAAAAAGTTTTAGGTTTTCTTTATACGAAATGAAATCTCATGCAATTCTAGAGAGTTCTAGAGAGTTTAAAAGTTTTCTCTATACTCAAATGAAAAGCACATCTTTTAATTTCTATCATTAATATCGATACGCTTTAGCTATCAAGCAAGATTAACATTATCCTATCATAATTTATAATATTTTCTATATAATGACACACAGAGAGAGAGTGGTAGGAATCCTTTCTTTTACATAATTGTGAAATGATTATTATCGTCGCGTTTGCTATCGAGGACGATGGTCAATGAGAAATTACGATCATTGAGATTCCTCGTTGAAAGTTTTATTCTATAATAAAAGATTGTATTTTGTAAAAGAAAACGTATCGTCTCCTTGGAAACTCTTCGTCATAAGTTATCGTTCGTTATGACGTTGATTAATAGGGTGCACAGTAAAAGAAATGAAGAAAGATAGAAAAAAAAAAAACGAGAGAGAAAGAGTGAAAGAAACATGCGTTGCGATTTAGCATTCGCGTTGAAGCTAATTGGTTTAGTTAGGAACGTTAATGATCGAGGTGTCCTTGCACTCGCATTGGATAATGCATTTTTCAGATGATCGTATGTGTGATGAAGCTCGAAACGACAGGAAGAAAACTGTAACAAGGATGGTTGCACGGGTGCACGGTGCAAGTTGGATCTCTTGTCCTTGCTTTCCTCGTTCTCCTCGTAATCTTTTCTTGCAAGTTGTCATCGATACGATACCGATCTGAGAATACCGATCTGAATCATGTAAGAGAAACGACCTTAACGGTTTTTCTTCCTATATAATATTGAATCGAATCGTGCCCAGGTGATGGTGGTTCTTTTAAGAATACTTGCAAACGATTGAAAGTATTGATTATCTTGCTTGATCTCTTCGTCAATTGATTTGAATTATCGATTAAAAATATAACTCGTTTCTCGCGTAATTTCGACTGTTTTCGATAGAAAATATTATGCACACAAATTTTTGTATAATGCAACTTTCAAGTAGCATCACTCAACCCTCGGGTCTTACATTTGGTCCACGGTCCAAATTAAACCCGATGGGGGAGGGAAGCGGTGGGGAGTGACGTTACTTGAAAGTTGCATAAAAATAATATTCTTTTTCTATTAATTTGTGTGTCCAAAAAACTTTGTACCAAAGTGGTGTAACATCTTATATGCGATAAAACGTTTCAATTGTATATTGAATGAAAAAATAATATTATAAAAGGAGAAAAAGAAGAGAAAAAATCGCAAATTCTGACGCTCTGGATTCATCGTCATAATAATATCTTGATCTCATTCGACCCGGAAGTTAGGCTCGTCACGACGAAAAGGAGAAAGTAGTTCGCTCATCTGGGTTCGCGTATTACCAACAGCTGCTGCAATGTTATTTAAGAAAATTGCTAAGATCTCTGGTAAATGATGTCCTCGAGTGACTCTCGAACAACGATACTATCGAAAGAGTATTTATAGTATTACCTCGGGAAGTAGAAAGGAAGAGAAAGAGAAAGAGAAAGAGAGAGAGGAAGACAACGATCAATTAGAACGTTTCGACAGGTTCGACATTTTTCAAATAAAAATACTATTAGATAAACCATGGAGAAAGAAATGAAACGAAATTATAAACGAACGAGAAATCGAGTATAGTGGGTGATTAAAATATTATCGTTAGTTTTGTTACCGTATCGGGATTTACGATTAATGATCGTAATAATAATAATCTATTTATTTGAATATAACAAGCAATTACTCGACACTAAGTTAACGCATTTTACACCTGTTAGCAAAAAAATTTAGTTTAATTAACGAATCGTTTAAGAAATTGTCTGCATATACATACATACCTACACACGTTCTATTTGGCATAAGAAGAAGAAGAAGAAGAAAACAAGTTCTCTCGAGTTTGAATTAACACGTTCCTGACGTTAGCCTAATCACGAATAAGAGATAATATCGATGAGTAACGAGTGGTATGAACCTTAGATCATCCAAACGCATGTTTTAAATAGATCTAATCACTCGTTGCTCTTGTTTTACAACCTAATTTAACGTTTAGAGGTTGAATTAACGGTGGTGATAATTTGACGTTTAGTCGTGTTTTAAAGTCAACTTTGATAATCTGCGATAAATTACAGGATATCGCGTAAGAGGTAATTCTACTCAACATTAGAACGATTAGTATCGCCTAGTTAAATATCAACGAGCGTATCATCATCTTTATTTCTTTATTTCTTCAGAGATTAAACCTTGAAAATCGTGCTTGACCCTGAATTTTGTCGACCGAAAATCCTTCCGAATTCTTTCCGAGAGGATGCGTCGTCGTTGTAGTTTTTTTTGTCTTTCTCACACATACACACACTCTCTCTCTCTCTTTATTTCTCTCTATCTTTCCCTTTCTTTCTCTTTTAGTTATTCGAGCGCATGAAAACGAGTTTCTTCTCATCGAATCGCACCGGCAGATAATTATATAGTTTCGATCGTGAAAGTGGCATCGAACTCGAACCACCGACACCGAGAGAGCCAGTGTATCCACCACGGGATACCAACCACATTGCCAAGGCCAATCTTAACCAATGAGACAGACCAGAAACATGTTACCTCGTTTAAATCAATAAATAACCCACCCGGTTCACGAGAGAGAAATATTATATTACATCGGTCACGCTTCCAGATTTTAGTTGAAGTTTTTTAAGAAAAAATCATTCGACTTTAACAATTACAATCTATTTCGTATGCATCTATTTCCCTTTTTTTTTTTATTATCATATTTGTTTTGTCCTTTTTTTTTTAACAAAAATCAATAGGAACCGAATTATCTGTTCATCTACAGGATGTTGTCGGTATCGTTCATTGTGATTTTTGTCAAGCACGTTGGTGAAACGGATTTAGAAAGCGGATGTCAGAGTCTTGGCTACTGAACACCCATGAATTAGAATCATTCGAACCGAGAGAGAATTGTTGTTCGTAAAATAAATTTATCATTCTTTATAGTTTCATAGTTTTGTTTTTTTTTGTTTTCTCTCATTTTTCTTTTTGATTTCTTTTCAAACAACCACCTACGTAAACACACGTGCGTATAAATTAATACAACCCATGATAGATTTGAAATATATTTCGTTCGTTTCGGTTCGTTATTTATGCTACTTCTTCCATCTTTATGTAGATTTACATCGTTACATATTTTCCTATTTGTATTTTAAATGTCATATAATAGCAAGATTTGTGAATCTTATCATTTTTATCAAATTTTAACGAAGGTAACTAACGATTAATTAGTCTACCTATTTAAAGTGAAAGTAAAATAAACTAAGAATTGTATAAGTGGTTTTATACCTAAACCGGTAACTTTGTCGCGTTGGAGTCATTTTTCCTTTGATAAATCATTGATTACTATCTTCATCTTAAAAGAGAGAACATAATAAACCGTTTTATTGGCCATTAGGTCGAGATTATTTCTAAAATTAAGTCGAGATTAATTCTAGATGTAAGCCGAGATTGTTTTAAAATTAAGTCCAAATTCTTTCTAAAAATAAGTCCAGATTATTACTAAAATTATGCATGAATTATTTCTGAAATTAAGCGAAGATTATTTCTAAAATTAAGCGGAGAATATTTCTAAAATTAAGCAGAGATTATTTCTGAAAATAAGCGGAGATTTTTTCTAGAATTAAGCCGAGATTGTTTTAAAATTAAGTCCAGATTCTTTCTAAAATTAAGCGGAATTTATTTCTAAAAT
>NW_014570081.1:0-7922 GCF_001313835.1 Polistes canadensis
TCAGTGTGTATTATTTGTATTGAATTTATTCAAATGAATTCATTGATAAATGTGAATTTTATGTTTAGTTTTAGAATTTTGTAAAGTATCAATATTTCGGTAAAACGAAAAAAATAAACTATTCTGATAAAAGAAAGAAATGAATCGATTAGTAAGTAAGATTCGTGATTAGAGTGATCACGTGTACGAATTGGAAGGGAGACTCTACTAGTATCATAATATTATATTAAGTTAATTATGCTTGTTCGTATTCGAAAGGTAGCATAAATGAACGATCTCCGATTGAAACGCGGCCAGTAATTTCCGGTTATTTGGCGCATACGGTTATGATCAGAATAATGTGCTGCTGTTATTACTGATAGTGATGGTGGTGGTGGTAGTAGTAGTGGTAGTGGTGTGGTGCATTAGGTTGTCGGCCACGATGCCAACAACATTTGATACGAAACGCTGTTTATCCAGTGCAATTTATTTCCATTCGAAACATGCGTGTTCATTGATACGGAAAAAGTGAGGACAAAGTTTCGGCACAGAGTGTGTGTACAAAAAATATTTTATTTTTCCGATCTCGCGAACAAACAACGAACAAATATATGACACTTTCATCGATGTTATTCTACTTGTTTGGATGATCGAATGATAGCTTATTTTCTTTTGTGTTTCTTTACGAAGTATATTTGTAATGTTTGAATTGCTATTACTATATAAGCTTGACAATTTTTAAATGAAATATTGTAAGGAAATTTCGGTAAATGTGTAAGTGTTACAACAGACACCAATGAAGTTGATATATTTAAAAAAAAGAAAATATATTAGAAATTTATTCGGTTGTAACGTTGTAAACGATTATTAGAAAAAAAACAAAAGGTTTAAAGAAAATAAATTTATTCATTAAGTGCAGAAATAAGGTGAATTAAATTTCTAGATCAAGTATAATATATTAATAATGCAATATTAAAAACAAAAGCCAAAACAAAAAAGAAAATAATTTGATTATGTATGAATTCAAAGATATTAAATTACTTACATTAATAAGATCCAATTTCTCGTCATCCAATCTGTAAGAAAAATAAAATAACGTATAAGCAATGTAATATGAAATCGATTTTAGATTAAAACTACGTTCAAAGAGATATTTCGAGAAAGAAGGAAGAGAAAATTGGTGTTCGAAATGTAACGTAATAACGTTAAGTTTTGCTAACATACATGGTGGGTGGAGGGGTGGGGTGGGGAGGGGGAGGGGACTCTCACTCGAAAACCCTACTACTATCTGAGCTAGGATAAAAGCAGCAGGACCGTTTTGGTGCTCTAGCGTTAACCAGCCAATTTCGAAAGTTCGTGGTGAATCAACGGACAAACTAATTTACCAACTAATTTTCGAAATAGGAATTCCAAATGAGAAGGTCGCGTTTTCAGTGCATGGATACCCAACCACTATCCCACAGTACTCTCAGAAAATTACTTTTCAGAGACAAGTTATGTCCTGACCCTTTCAACTCACATGCGATGATCTTTTATGACACGTGACATCTGCGTTTATTATCGTCACAAGTGATAATCGATTATTAAATATTATTTTATATATTACCAACGATACGTGTTTATCGAAACAATATACAAAAAATATAATTGATATACTTGATAAGAAGGTATCATAGAGAATTTGGATATCAAAAAAAAGAAGTAGAACTTAATTTTGTCAGTCAACTTATCAATTTAAATTTGACTTAATTTTTATATTCAAGATTCAAATACACCAAATATAACAGAATTAATTTTCTTTCACGATTACTCAATATTAATATTAATCTTAATTACAACATTAATTCTATACATATTTATTTTCTGAAATTTTAAATAAAAAATTACAAATCGATTTTTAATAAATGAACATTTTTGTCAGTCAACTTGTCAAAATTAAATTCTACTTCTTTTCTTTGATGTCCAAATTCCCTATGATACCTTCTCATTAAGAATTTTATTTTTGGACGAGAGAAACAACTGATTAAATAATTGATATATATTTTTATCTAATATCAACAGTGTGTTTTAATCATTCTAATTTCATTATTATTTATTTTGCAAAAATATTGTATATTAATTAACTAACGTCCAGTTTTATTCTAAAATTACATCTATCTTATTTTCATATCACTGAATATTTCACAATTGTTTTTTACATTTTTTAATTGAATCTAAATAAATTTAAAAACAATTTAATCGGATACAGTCACTCTAGAAAATTGATCGATCTAACGATAATAAGAAAATCAATGTTTGCGATCTTACTCGATCAATTTGTTGTTAACAGTTTCTTGGTATATATTCCCCGAAGTATTTATGAAATTAGTTAAGTATCGAGTGATACCATAATACTGTCGATTTATTTGAGCATGATCTCAAGAGGCCAACAGTTCTCGACAGTTGCTAATCAAGACAAATGACGTCTGACTAAAGTAAATCGTTTCTTCTTCATCTAACCCGTTCGTTCCTTGTTCGTTCTCGATGAGGTGGTTTCCGCCTTAAACAACTAATGCCTCGATTAACATTTTAATTATATCGCAGGAGACAGGAAAGTTCCAGAGAACGTTTCGTAAGCCTTAACGAGGGAAGAAGATTAGAGTGTCGTTAGGGTAGGCAAGCCTATCTTCTACTTCACCCTCTCACCCCTTCTCTGTTTCTCTCTCTCTCACTCTCTCACTTATAACACCCCCACTAACCCATCTTATTCCACCCAGCCACTACCTTAAAGTCGTCCGCGAATCTAATTTGAGCTTAACGTAGCGCGATATGAGTCGAGTCCCCCCCCCATCCCCCCCCCCACCCCGAATAATTTGTCGTAGCTCCTTACGTCAGGTAAAACGAGTTTACGAATAACTTTTGGAAGAACCCCCTCAAAGAATTCAACAAATTTGGTTTAAGTTAACGAGAACGGGGTTAGCTCGAAAAACTTAATCTAACTCGATGAATATTACTTACGATTCCTTTATAGGGTTTAATATATATATATATATAATATTTGATATAATTCAAAAATATAATTATTCGTATGAATATTATTATATTATATATGTAAATGTAAACGTTTTATGTGTGTTAGTTAAGTATTATAAATTATATTAAAAGTATTAATAATTGAACTTATATATTAAATACTTATACTTGTTTAATACTATTTATATTATATTCAATATTTTTATTACTTGTGTTATAAAAGTATATACAAATAATTTTTTTAACAAAAACACTTGTTGGATGAGAAAATATCATTTTGAGATCATACGATTTATTTAAATACAAATTTTTCTCGAAAGCTCGAAACTTTTCAACCCCATCACCCACGTGTTATACGTCAAAATTTATTTATATCCTAAAAAAAAACACGAACGATAAATTAATATCTATATACGTACACGTGTAATAATGTTATCCATAGAAAAAAAGGGGGCTATGCATATTTTTTGTTTGTACGTTTGTTTTTGCTCGTTGTTAAGGAATTAATCCCCTTTAGAGAAATCTTGTTGCTTTTATAAGACGGAAAATGTTTTTTTTTTTTTTTTTTTATGGTAAATACGAAAGAACGATTATTCTAATGCACATGACAGAGACAAATCACTTAATATTCGTCATACACGTCATACTCATGATATATTAGAATCCGTTAANCCCCATCCCCCCCCCCACCCCGAATAATTTGTCGTAGCTCCTTACGTCAGGTAAAACGAGTTTACGAATAACTTTTGGAAGAACCCCCTCAAAGAATTCAACAAATTTGGTTTAAGTTAACGAGAACGGGGTTAGCTCGAAAAACTTAATCTAACTCGATGAATATTACTTACGATTCCTTTATAGGGTTTAATATATATATATATATAATATTTGATATAATTCAAAAATATAATTATTCGTATGAATATTATTATATTATATATGTAAATGTAAACGTTTTATGTGTGTTAGTTAAGTATTATAAATTATATTAAAAGTATTAATAATTGAACTTATATATTAAATACTTATACTTGTTTAATACTATTTATATTATATTCAATATTTTTATTACTTGTGTTATAAAAGTATATACAAATAATTTTTTTAACAAAAACACTTGTTGGATGAGAAAATATCATTTTGAGATCATACGATTTATTTAAATACAAATTTTTCTCGAAAGCTCGAAACTTTTCAACCCCATCACCCACGTGTTATACGTCAAAATTTATTTATATCCTAAAAAAAAACACGAACGATAAATTAATATCTATATACGTACACGTGTAATAATGTTATCCATAGAAAAAAAGGGGGCTATGCATATTTTTTGTTTGTACGTTTGTTTTTGCTCGTTGTTAAGGAATTAATCCCCTTTAGAGAAATCTTGTTGCTTTTATAAGACGGAAAATGTTTTTTTTTTTTTTTTTTTATGGTAAATACGAAAGAACGATTATTCTAATGCACATGACAGAGACAAATCACTTAATATTCGTCATACACGTCATACTCATGATATATTAGAATCCGTTAAAGCGGGTGTACAGGTTCGATGCGTTAGCCGCAATTCGAATACATATGAACCATACATATAATACATATACATACATATACATACATACATTTATATATGTGTATAATACATATACATACATATACATACATATATATACATACATTTATATATTTGTATAATACATATCCATACATATATTTATATATGTGTATAATACATATACATACATACATTTATATATGTGTATAATACATATACATACATTTATATATATGTATAATACATATACATAGATACATTTATATATGTGTATATACATATATATATTTATATATCAATATATGTGTAAATGTACTATATGCATATGTATAGGTAAACTGTGTATAGTGACGTACCATCTACCTTCCTTCCCTACAGGTTAAACGGATAATCGAAATTGGCCTTAATCGTCGTTCGAATATTCGCAGGTACGGTTTAATAGCTTCGCGATGGATAATGCCAAAGTGCATGCATACCTTGTCTGTTGTAAAACTGATCAGATTGAACTAAATTATCTATTTATTGATTCTATTCTTTACTTGGTTGCTTGCTTGCTTGTTTATTTGCATGTTTGTTAGTTTTGAATAACTAAAGATAAAGAGAGTTTAATAATAATTTCAGTAAACTGAGTTTAATATACGAAGGAGAAACGAGAAAATATCTATTTACATATTAGAAATTTTATGGGGGTATATATATATATATATATGAAAATATCGATTATCGAATCTATACGTTGAATTTTTTTCTCTTTTCATCGTTTTTCCCCAATTAAACCTCGTACGCGGTCAAAGTTAAATAAAAATTCTTCAAAGACATACGTATATATGTTTATTTTTTATAGATGAAAAATAAAAATGATTTCATTTTACGATTTTATTATTACCTTTCATTCGTTTTATATATTGACGATATAATATTTTGGAGAAAAAGAAAAAAATTGATGAATGTTTAAAAGAAAATATATTTCAATTATTGTTGGAATGATTTTAATGCAGAACAAAATGTAATCGTCATGTGTGAATATTTTTCAATAGATTAAACGCGAACGTTATATAATTATCTTACAATATATTTCAATATCAAGAGAGTAATTTAATAAATCAGAAATATTTGGTAAACACCATGTGAATGTGTAAAAAAAGAAAAAGGGGAAAAAAAAAACATTTCCATTATCGTTAGAGAATAATTTTAATTGAAAAATAAATGAAACGTGTCAGGAATGTGTGAATATTTTCGTTGAATATGTTAAACGTAAATTTTTACGAGATCCGTTTGGTATAGCGTAGGTTTTATAACTTGGAACTATAATAAGCGGTTTTAAGGTACACATTGAAGAAATAGGTCGTTCTTGGTTGAGAGACGAGGTATAAAGTAACTAGAAAAGCTGGCTTACCTTATGCGAGCTCATTTTTTCTGTTATAAAAGCGAACGATGGATAGAAAGATAACTCTGTCCATCCTAAAAATATATATCTTGCCGATGGTAGAGATATAATATCCTAGAGTAGACGTGATTTTAAAGTAAATCTTTTCTTCCATGAAATTGTCGCGAATGAACGAACGAACGAACGAACGAGAAAGCTTAGATAAACTTTTACTACGCGGGATGGTGATATACAAGAATATTTTCTATTAAAATTACCATTTAATTCTTTTATTTTGCTTTCCCATTTAATTTCTATTATTTGCGCGAAGAACATTTTTCCCATTTTGTTTTATCTTTTTTTTTAAATCTTTTTTTTTTACAAAAAAGAAAAAAAAAAGTAACCGAATTTTGTACAACGCAGTAACATAATATTTCTGATATAAATTTGATTGAAAAATTTCTAACATTTTTTCCTTCATTATTACGTCAGAAAAAATTATTTTGTTTATTCTATTATTCTGGAATAGAAACAGTATGGGGAATTTTTTAAACGTGAATTTTCAAAATATGATCGAAATTACGTAACAACAACAATCTACTTTATTTCTTTTTTTTCTCCTGCTCATTTTTTTTTATAGTTACGATCTTTCTATCCCCCCCCCTTCCATTGCACACGATGCCCTTTCCCCCTTCGTCCCTTTCTCGAACCCTTTCTCAAATATACAGAAGTTTTTCTCTCGAGCCATTCTGGTCTCGAGCAGCCAAGCAATTTCCAGTTTTGCTGGCTGGTGATTAAGATGCTTAATCTGTAAGCGAGCAAATGGTCTACCTCGTGCACAAACACACACACACAAACCCCCTCCCCACCCCCTAACTCTTCCTCTTTATCCTTCCCCGTGTTTTTCTTGTAAGGCTTGAACTGAAAAAAAACCGAAAAAAGAGAAAACGAAAAGAAGAAACTACAAAGTTTGATAAATTCAACCTAATTTTATTCCTTTTACGATTCTAGTTTTAATTCGATGTAGGGGTGGTATCTACGTAAAAGTATATAACTACTTATTTTTTGAAAACACGCGATTAACGATCATAAAACGTTTTAACATAATCGAACTTCTTTTTAGAAAGAAAAAGGAATAACAAAAAGTAGTTATTTGTATTATTCTTTCAGTTATTTAGGCTAATTATTTATCATATTGTAAGTTGGTCAACTAATATTAATAAGTAATCTAAGTTATAGTTTGTTGTAATAGTTATAAAGTTTCGATCATCCACAATGAATTAATTTATCCGTCAGATATTTATCGGTTATGCAATTTTTATTTAAACCTTGCATCTCTCTCTCTCTCTCTTTTTGCTTTTACACTAATTAACGTGTTTCCTTTGTTAAATGTTCGAATAATTTAGATCAATAATTTAAATTCATAATATGAGCCGTTTATTTTGAAAGTGGCCTAACTCCATTTGTCAATTGTTTTCGATTACGCATGGTTACATCTACAACTTCAAATTATATCTATCAATACAACATTTAAGATTACTTATATTCCGAGTAAATACGGTCATTCTGGACACATAAGTTTTCAGAGTTAGTTTAATAACTGAGCCGTTTATTTTAAAAGTGGCCTAAGTCCATTTACATTTAAATTACTGCTACAGCATATTATAAACGCAATATAACAAAAGCGTTAATAATAATTTACTGTTTSTYCYCCGARATTATTACAATATTATCGAAAAGTGTCGGAAAGGTAATAACTTTATTGTACATGAAATGAAACAAGAAGATTWTGAATCAACAAAATTATTAGAAGACGCAATTTTTAAAAGGGTAAATAATTCTAACGGAGAACCAATAAACTGGTTTAAAATATGTTCGATGTGTTTTGTCAAAAATGAACCGTATCAAATTTTCTATAAAACATCAATGAATGAGAACGAAAATTTTCAAGTCCCGAATTTATTACCACGTCGGGCTAGACCAAGAAAGTTCGAAAATATTGTATTGACATCA
>NW_014570081.1:8292-9433 GCF_001313835.1 Polistes canadensis
GCATCTTAAATTATGTTGAATGGACTTCGGTTCCTTCAAATATTATAACGAGTCTGGTTGTTAATTTAGAAAGTGGCCTAAGTCCATTCTTGGTAAGAAAACGCATATTATTCACTTAATAATTGCCATTATTTTAATGAGAACTGTAAATTGAACACCTTTAGATACACTTAAGCAGCATAACTTATTGGTATTCTGTACGTATATTTTTAATTGCGTTGAAACACAAGACCTTAAATATCTCAATTTAAGTATAAATGGACTTAAGCCACTTTCAAAATAAACGACTCATATATCGTAACAATTATGTGGAATTGTGATCGTCATTTATTTAACAATCGATTGATCAATACAAATGTTGACGGTTATATCAATTTTATATCTTTTATATCTTTTTTATTTTTTATCTTTCATCTATCTATCTCTTTCTCTCTCTTTGCTTTTACGGTTAATTATCGTACTCTCTTCTGGCCTCTCGTAATTATCCTAAGTCAACGTAGTCACGAACACGTTGTTGTAGTAGAGTCAATTTTCAAGATAGACGACGACGATGAAAACGAGGAAAACGAGGACAACGACGAAGATGACGAAGATGAGGAAGATGAGGACGCGTTAAAAGGGCTTCACGGTTAATTTATCGTCCCTATGGCTAGCTAGCTAGCTTATGGTATATTATAAGAGTTGCTTTTCAACGTATACCATGCTCGTTATTACTAAATTAACGATTGATTACCACTGAACGGTTTATGGATAACTAATGCAAATATTGGCCTAATAACGTGGCTACTAATGAGGATAGTGCTATATGTTAAAGTTAAGGGGTTGAACGTGCGTTAATCGTTATGAACACCTCTTTGTATTCTGTCAACTATCCATTATAACATTCGTCAAAGTTTTTCATCGTTTTAAATCAAATTATCAGTCAGATTTTATTGCCATTTTATTTCATTTCAATATCTTTTTCTATTTATTTTTTCTACAATCGTTTTAATATATAAATTAATATTTGGTATTTGTATTATAAAAAAGAAAGAAAAAAAGATTATTAGATATTATAATTTGAAATTAATTTATACATTATATAAATCGAATGAAAAATATAATATAAATAAATATATATAATAAATATATATATAAATAA
>NW_014570081.1:11552-13090 GCF_001313835.1 Polistes canadensis
ATTATTGAAATTAAAATATGATTAGAATTATATATAAAGTAATATAATATAATATATATAATTCTAAATACAAAGTATCGTTAAATAACAACATGCATCGTTAATTAAAAATTATAACATTTAAAAAATAAGATTTTGTTTTTCTTATATTATATTATATTTAAAAACACTCAGTATATATTCTATTAATTTGTAATTTAATTGTTCATAATTATCTTTTACCATTCGAAAAAAAGAAATGAAAATAAATATTAAATAAACGTTAATTAGATGTTTCGAATCACGAAGATAGGTATAAGGTAGGTAGTTAGGTATAAAGGTACACATACGACGTGACGTCTATTACTGAAATCAGTCATCATTTTAGGTAACATAACGACGATAGTATAAGAGAGAGATAGAAGGTGATGCTAATGTTCCACAAGCTGGCTGCTATGTACGTACGTTAATAGCAAGAGAGAGTAGTATTATTAATGATAGTCATACTCCGACCGAGACCCGTCTTTCATCCTTCGTCAACGTACTATACTATACTACCAAACCTATTCGTTCTGCTTATTGTTCCATGAGAAAATGAACGCCATGACTAAAGACAGCTATGGGCATTAACCTTCTCTCTCTCTCTCTCTCTCTCTCTCTCTCTTTTTATTTTTCTCTTTTTCTTTCTTTACAAGGAAATAGAAGAATGAATATTTAATCGGCAAAAAGAGTTATCTTCAACGTTAAAACCTCATACACGAGTTGCATATTTAAAATACATTTTAGAAAAGTATTAAAGATAAAAACACATGTGTCTTGAGAAGTATATATATATGAGTATATTAGGGTGGTCCTTAACAGGGGTGTTTTCAAATTTCTTGGCTCCCAAGGGCTGAAAAGCTTTCAAATCTATAAAAAAAAATTTCTCTGAAAATTTGAGCTCTTAATATCAAGTCTAAGGTAGTCCGCATTCCAACCTAAGTTTCTTATGGAAATAATATTAGAAAAATTTCCTTCGTTATTTAGAATTTTATTATTAAGGAATAAATAAATCTATCATGATGATTCATACATATTTTTATGGACAATTTAACGCTCTACAAAAAAGGTCTCTTATAATTTTTCGCTAAATCTATTAGTTTACAAGTTATTTGAGCTTAAAGTTTAATTTTTATGTAACTATTAATATCATTAAGTATGATTATTAAGCAAATAATTGTATATTAAAAATATATTAAATATTTCTTGTAAAATTTTGATCTATGATTGGCCCTTGGGAGCCAAGAAATTTGAAAAGACCCCTGTTAAGGACCACCCTAGAGTATATAATATTTAGAATATTTTATTTGTTTTTTCTTAAGGGGTTACATGGGTTTACACCGGGAAAAAATAGCATATTTTCAACAATTTTTTTTGTCTATATAAAAAATGGAATTCTTATTCAAACTTTTCATAGTAYTTAAGATACATATTTAAAGAACATTTTCTGAATTTTTGGTTAAAAAATATTTTAAACTCAGCCATTGCGACGTCATTTCCGGTGACCCCACCGAAAAAAA
>NW_014570081.1:13475-20459 GCF_001313835.1 Polistes canadensis
TTTGAGAAAAACGCGTTTAAAGATTTGAGTGCTTCTCAAGGCTCTATCTTTAAAAGTACTACTCCTATCGACTTCAAAATTGAATACAATATTCTAGATGAGTTGTAGAATTGMAAAAAAAATAAAAAAAAAAAATTTTTTGAAAGTCCCAAACCCATGTAACCCCTTAAATGACATTTTCGATTTAAATTTAATATTTTATCGAGATTTGTATTTCCAAGAAAAATTGACGTCTTAAAGTAATAATTGATCAAAACGATTGTATCCGATTGGTCTGTGATTTATAGAAAAAGGTTTTTCTTGGGAGTAAAGGGGGATTCCTTGAGAGATTGTGATTAATGTAATTTATATACGAATAAATATTTATATATTACGATATTATATAAAGAAGTGATGTTATTATTTCCTTGTAATTGTTTACTACAATATATTTTACTTTATTCTTTTTCCTTGTCGCAATGAAAAAAATATCATAAATTTTATAATCAAACGATTCGTCGTTGTACAAATCAATAAATCTTATCTCGATAATTAATATGAAAATATATTTTATTCATTTCATTTGTATTCTAAGAAACAAGAAAAAAAAAACAAAAAATCAATATGTTTTTCCTCATTTTTGTCAGTTTAATCGATAATTACAATTAATCAAATAAGATAATATAACATTTTTGTGTAGATTTAATCATCGTTCCTTGCGTATAAAAGTAAACAATAAGGAAACTTGTCGTATTATTTTGTGGTAAAACGATAAATAAATTGCACAAAAAAAGAAAAAAAGAAACAAGAAACAAGATCATTATCATCGACGTTTAACGTTGCACAAATATGAACACATCCTATCCATAAATAATATATCAGAAGTGCTAGTTTCGGTCCACGTATGTGTACAATACGTGTGCGTGTGTGTATGAATGTTTGTCGAAGGAAAATGACGTAATATTTGATGGTGTGTCTACCGGTAACAGGAAGAGAGATAAAAAAAGATATATAATAAAAAAAAAAAATATAAAAAAATAAAAAAAATATAAATGCAACGTATCGAGCCGTGGGTGTGAGACAAAGTAGAATAATTTAATAATGCCGGAGGCGATGACGAAGTCCCCCTTCCCCCATCCCCACCCCCAACCCCATCCCACCCCATGAAGCTTAACGACGAACTTTTCCAAGCTTTTAAACGCGATAATAATGCGGCATCCGGGTTCCTTATGCTTCTGAAAATTCCGACACCGATAACACGGACGATACGATAACGACTGAAATGTTTCCTTGAAATGACGTTACGTAATAGTACTCGAAATTGTGCACGGGTTTCAACCATTTCCAAATGATATCTTGTAATACAAAGTTGCATTTTTTTTTTCTGTTCAAGATTTTTTTGCAATTTTTTCTCAATGATAAATATATTACAAAATCAAAAGAATATTTTTTAATCAGTTGAATTATATTTTTCAAGCGTTATACTCGTTCTCGTTTGTAATATTACAAATTTGATTCATTTATTAAATTGTTTTCTTTGGAATTATTCTCGTTTACGAATTGTATCATTTATTTTTTTTTCTCGTAAAAATTAATAATAACAGAAGAAGCATTTGTTTTTGCAGTGCATTCGACTACGTATATTTCTCATCGTTGTTAGAATTTTAATTATTTTAATTTTTACTGATGAGAAATAAGTTTTTCCGACTAAATTCAAATGGTTAACTCTTTGTACGTATATAAAATCATAATTTTTATATTTTATAAACGATCGCTGAGAAATAAAACAATCGTTTCTTCCTTTACAAACGGATATTACGAGGAAATTAATTCTACAAACGAAAGAGAGACAGAAAGAGAGAACGTAAAGAAATCAAACGATTCTTTCATTTCAACCGAGAATAAACTCCATCATTGAAACTATGAGATTCCGAAAGAAAGGAAAGGAAAAGAAAGAAAGAGAGAAAATATAAAAATGAGCAAACTTTTCGACTGGTAGACATATTAATCAATCTTCTTGCAGTAAGTACGCATAATTAACTTTGTGTTCATTAATCATACAGTTGGGACGAACCTAATATGAGAATATCTTTTCTTTTCGGTAAAGGAAAAATACAATTTTTCCACGCATATATATGCAGAGGGAGATATCCTATTTTTCTTTTTTTTTTTCCTGATATTTTTTTCTATTACTCTCTAGGGAATCGATAGGAAACAAACGTGAGTAGTACCGAATCGTGCCAATTAATTCGCTGCGAAATCGTTCAACATATCGGTTGAAATTTCAGATAAATCAGTTGAATAAAAAGCAGAACCGAGATATATTATTACTATCTCTCTTTCTATCTATCTTTTTCCTTTTTTTTTCGAATTTTTCGACGAGCCTGACTCGAAGCTCGATTATCTGATTACCAAAAGAAAAAAAAAGAAGAAGAAGAAGAAGAGAAAGGTAATTAAAATCGTTGAAATGATTTTAGTATTCGACAATTTGTAATATTATCGAAAAGTACTATCTCTTTTTAATTCTATTTCTATTTTTTATCTTTAATTATACCGAACAGTTAAATTTCTCCAATAGGAAACTAAACGTTTGTTCGATTTTTGGTTCTTTTTTTTTTTTTGTTCACAGTTACTTGAGTATCCCCTATAAATATTGATAAGATATGCGAAATACAAGTCTTTGGAAAATAGTCGTATATATATATACATATGTGTTAAAATACGTATGTCAATATGTGTGTGTGTGTGTGTGTGTACATACGCACGTTAGTGGAAGCTTAAGTATGAGTTATGGTGCATGCCGGCTACGAGGAGAACCCGGACGGTTGCTGGTGGTTAATTATACGGTGGGATTAGCTTGGCCGGCACCACCGCAAACCCACCCCTATAATTTTCTCGAGGGTTCAAATTCTAGCGTAAAGCGAGCTAGCTAGTGAGCTACCTACCTAGCTAGCTAGCTAGCTAGCTGCTCGAAAGGGAAACGAGCGAACGTGAGTGGGATGAAAGGAGATAGGGAACAGTTGGACAGCAGCAGCAGCAAGGCTTTGCGTGAGATAGAACATCCGGATTGAAGCTCGTGTTACGCCTTTGCACCATCTATTTGCCATCTATTACAATTTGGCTATGTCGAATTCGACTCTCGATTCCTATCCCCCCAACTTTCCTTTTTTTTCTAATTTATTTCGGCAAGATACTTAAGGGGTTACATGGATTTACACCGGGAAAAAATAGCATATTTTCAACAATTTTTTTTGTCTATATAAAAAATGGAATTTTTAATCAAACTTTTTATAGTATTTAAGATACATATTTAAAGAAGATTTTCTGAATTTTTGCTTGAAAAATATTTTAAACTCCGCCATTGCGACGTCATTTCCGGTGACCCAACCGAAAAAAAGTGTTTTCGCGTTGACAGCAGAACTTATAAACGGTGGGGGTTTTTCTGTTGAAAAAATAGGGTCTTTTAGTGAATACTTAAAACTAGAAACTGGACGAAGGAAAAAAAAAAAAAATTAAAGTTTGGATTTTTGGCAACGTTTTTAGCAAGAACATTCAAATTTCGCTAGAATTTGCACCACATTTTGGTTTCTTAAAATTTGATTTGATGAACAAAAACAAAAATCCTTCGTCCAAGTCCTTGTCAATAGTATCACGAAGACGTGTAGCAAATTTCATGAAAATCGGTTTAATAGTTTTCGAGAAATCTTGACAACCGACTTTAGAAAAAGATTCCTAAATTTTAAAGTTTGAAGATTTGAATGCTTCTCAAGGCTCTATCTTTAAAACTACTACTCCTATCGACTTCAAAATTGAATACAATATTCTAGATGAGTTGTAGAATTGAAAAAAAATGAAAAAAAAAAAAATTTGTTTGAAAGTCCCAAACCCATGTAACCCCTTAACCGAAAATCGTTGTTACTCTGTCATAGAAATTTCATGCAAAAGGATTCATCGTTTAGAAAGTATTATATCTCTTAGTTTCGAATTCGACTCTCGATTCCTATCCCCCTAACTTTCCTTTTTTTTCACCTCCTTTTCTTTTTGTTTTTTTTCTAATTTATTTCGGCAAGATACTTAACCGAAAATCGTTGTTACTCTGTCATAGAAATTTCATGCAAAAGGATTCATCGTTTAGAAAGTATTATATCTCTTTGGAAAATTAATATTCTTTTCTTTTTTTTATAATTAACCGTATTAATAATTCAGGACAGTAAGTTCCTAAATTATGATAAGAGTAATGTCGATTAAGTATTGGATACTTTAACTCAAGTGTATTTTTTCTTTCAATCGAATATTACCGAAACGATAAAACATGAAATGAATTTTTACCAATCGCTTCCACATTTCGATTTAAGAAGAATATTTTTGTTCGATGATATTTTCCTTAATTTGGATTTGACTTTGCCGAATTTAGTTTCCAACGAAGATCAGAATTTCGGATTAGAATTATCATCCTAATGATAGTGAGATCGCTTGGGGAATCCTGGCATTAAACTGTACTTAAGATCTTAATTCTCTCTCTCTCTCTCTCTCTCTCTCTCTCTCTTGCACATTCTAAGACACGCGAGAACATGTTAAATATTTAAATACGGATTTGAGATTTCGAATACTCTTCTCTGTGTTTCTCTCTCTTTCCTTCCCACGAGAATAGTCATGGGTCTTACTTCGAATTTTATTCGAAAATTAACTCGAAACAAGATAATATATATGTGTGTGTGTGTGTGTGTGTGTGTGTGATTAGAAAAAAAACAATTGAAATAGCAGAGACGTTTTCTAGACTCATTTTAAAATGTCGCATTTACGGAACGACAGATATTGCTTTTCCGTGATGCAGTAAATTCATGCTAGTCTCGTATTAATGCTCGGTACCCAGTGTCGTCACGAAAAGGAACGCACGAAATTTCCTCCCTGTCTCCGGGTAGATCGTTACTCATTTCCTATTTCCTTCCAACGATATCCCGAATATCCTTGATTTCCTATTTCTCTCTCAGTTGATTTTTTGTCATTTATATTTCATTCAAATCTAATCATTTATCTCTATCATCATTCGCCCGACGGCGTGAATATTTTTACATTTATAAATTCACTCGTTTGATTCTAATAATTTTTCTGAATTGTTAGTAATGAAATATTATGCGTTTGAGATTTGTTTTTTTCCTATCGTGGATATTTTTCTATCGAAATAATTGTTGCATAGAACGTTGCATAGAAAAATACAGAAAACAGATTTTAAAAAATTGATCTATCTTTTACAACGATTCATTTCTGATAATATCGTGAACAAAATTACATATTAAATTAATTTAAATGAAAATAAAGTGATACAAAATAATTGATAAAACAATTAACTTTGAATCTTTTTAATTTCGATCACGTTCATAAAGATGCAAGAGTTTGGAAGTATACGTCCCCTCCCCCCTTTCTAGTATTTTTCCTTCTCATTCATTTTCTTTCTTTTATGCGTTTTGTTTGTTTTTTTCTATCGTGGATATTTTCCTATCGAAATAATTGTTGCATAGAACGTTGCATAGAAAAATGATTTAAAAAAATCGATCGATCTTTTCCAACGATTCATTTTTAATAACATCGTGAACAAAATTACATATTAAATTAATTTAAATAGAAATAAAGTGATACAAAATAACAGCTAAACAATTAACTTTGAATCTTTTTAATCTCAATCACGTTCATAATAACGAACACATATGTCAACGTATAGAAATATACAGATGCACATATATTGGAAATATACGTCCCCCACTCCCTTTCCATTATTTTCCCTTCTCATTCATTTTCTTTCCTTTCCCCTTTTTTATTTTACTTTCCTCTCACTCGAATATCGGTGAAAAGTTTTGGCTGCCGACGTCAAGTCGTGCTTGCAACACACCGGAACGCGCATGGTACCACCGATGCAGCTTGAAATACGCCCGTGAGACAACGAATGCTCGTATAAGTTTAATCCTCCACGACTACGACGACAACGAAGACAACGACGAGGACGAGAACAAGGACATAGCCCGCTGGGAGGACCGAATCCTTCTCAATTCAACCCTTCCACTCTTCCAACCGTACTTCACTTCCTTTTTGTCCTTTTTCTGCAGTTGACCTCGCCATATTTCTCTCTTACTCTTTTTCACTCTCTATCTCACTTTTTCACTATCATCTTTCTTCCCCCTAATTTTCCATCTTCTATACGTATATATATACGTGTATGTATCATATGTATACATATATACACGTGTATTATATATGTGAGTGTAGATTTCTTCTCTCATTTTCTTTCTTTGCGATGTAATAAACCGTTCTGATCCAAGATTCTTATCATTCTTTTTTCTCTTAACTTTCTTCTTGACGTTCGTTCATTCGTTGGTTGGTTGGTTTTTATGTTCTATTTTTACTTTAATTCCGTCACGACGATCATATAAAGCCAATCGCAATCACGTAGAATTTAAAACGCTTCAGGGCCTCTCTCTTTCTCTCTCTCTTTCTCTATCTATCTATCTTTTTCGATCCCGTGAATGAAAAGGTTTCAGCCTTTGTGTTCACAAACGAACGGTATTCGTCGAACGTGGCTGGACTTTCGACGGAATGACGAAAAGCCGCGAGCTACGCTTACTCTTCTCTATTTCTATTTCTATTTCTATCTATCTATCTCTTTCTATCTTTTTCTATCTTTCTCTTAGCTCTTTTTTAATTCTACGCACGAATTTTTCTCCTCCTTCCTTATTCTATTCAATTTCTTTTTTTCGCAATTTTATTTTTCTATTTCGTCTCGTCAAGAATCGAAAACAATTCTCTAAGACTATCCTATTTGATACTATTATTATTATTATTATTGTGTTTTTTTTTTATTTATTTATTAACCCTCTATGGGCCGAATTTTTGTTTTAAATCCAAAAAAAATTGGTGGAACAAAAAATCAGCAATTATAAACCTATATATGCAAATGAGAACAAAAAATTTCGGTTCAAACAATTTTATTGCAGTAATTACACTATGTGACTT
>NW_014570081.1:22459-24702 GCF_001313835.1 Polistes canadensis
AATTACAACTGCAATAAGAAAGGTAAGCTAATCGAGTAACAGAAAAAATCAAGAAAATTATAGAAAAATTTGAATATTTGAACTAATAGGAAAAACCAAACAATAAAATTATACACCAGAGAGAGAGAGAGAGAGAGAGAAAATGCATTTGGTTTCTAGGCACGCGTTAAACAGATTCGGTTAGCAGGTAAGAAGAGAAGAGAAGAAGACAGTTTGAATCTTTGGTGTCTGTCTAGCGACCAAAATTGTGGAATTTCGAAAAGATATGAGTCGCACATGACTTGGACTTCTCTCTTTCTCACGCACCCATAGACACACAGACATGGGACATAGGAAGCAAGCAAGCAAGGCAAGCAAAGGTGTACACAACCGTTTATTTCGTTTTGTATTCCGTCGTCACCTTCTGTCCAACGATACACCCGACAACGTAATGCTCGAACTTAATCCACATTCTCCAAGGACTCGTGTGCGTTTCTACGTGCATGCTCTTTCTCCTACCCCATCTTCCCCACCCACCCCCCCCACAGTCACCATTCGCGAACGTCTTTTCTCTATTCGTCTCATTTTCTCTCTCTCTCTCTTACTAACACCACCACCCACTACCCAGGAACACTCTCGTTCCCTGTTTCTCTCTTAGTCTCTTCGCAGTTCGTTGTATTTCCAGAGGAAATTCAATTTACTCCTCCTTCTCTGGGACATTTACGGTAGACGCACGGCTTGCTTAGATAGTAAGTAAGAATGCGAGAGAGATACGGTGTGTTGTGGATTAGTATCGTAAACTATATTTCTCTCTTCACGAGTAGAGGATTAAGTTAGGGAGTTGCTACTACTTCTAACAGAAAGATTCTACGAGATTAATGATGGAACAACAACACACTTTTGGCCTAGAAAAATAACGTGTGTTAATCGTTAATGTAGAATTAAATACGGTTTACAATGATTCGTTAGAAATATAATTTTGGAAAATATGATATACAATTTTTTGTATTATACATTTAAAAAAATACTTTTGTTTTCTAGAAAAAATAATAAAAAAAGAAAAAAAAAAAAAATAAATAAACAGGAATAATAAATTCAAAGTAATAAAAATTAAAATTAAAATAATAAAAAAAAAAAAAATAAATAAACAGGAATAATAAATTCAAAGTATCTTATCGAAATTTGATTAGTCGTTATTTATAAATCTCATTAAACAAATCCACACACACACACATATATATATATATATATATATATATAATACATATATAATCTATTTACGCGGATTTTTAAACTATTTTCATTTTTCAATGAATATCAATAAATACAACAACAAAATATAATATACTCGCAATTAAGTTAATACGTAAAATTAAACTCAGGATTAGTTTCCTGGATAATCGTTGAAAATGGAGAAGGGGCGAGCGGTGCAGGAGGGTGTTAGGGGGTAGGAGAAATACGCGTTTGGTTCGATAACCTACGCGCGTTGAAATCATGAAAATTGGTGGATACATATAATAACGCGGGGGGTTGGTGGGGGTGGTAGAAAAGATACACACACACATTGCCATGGAGAAAATCATAGAGCTGTTTATTATCGACGAAAACGAAATGTGATCCCATCGAAACGCGTTACGGTGAAATTCGAACGAGATAACAACGAACGATAAACCTCTACCTGTCTGTTTTCTATCTTTATCTCTTTCTCTCTCTTTCTATCTCACACACACACCACACACACGTTCACTCATCTGTTCTCAATTGCACCCAGCCCACTCCTGGCCCCTTCTACCCCAGGTTCCCGGATCGCGCGCACAAATATTCGGCTTTTCTCCGCTCAGTAGCGTAGATCCGATTATAAACCGGCGAGAGCTTTCCGCGGTTGTAATTTTCGCATTAGCACCGAACCGCGACCAACCTAATTCGATGATACTACTCTACCGTGTACAAGTGGGAGCGTGTACAAGCGTTACCTCAATGATTCGCATATTTGGCGTACCAGAGATATCCTATGTCCAAAAATGACCTTTCGACAAATTCTCGATTCATCCCTTTTTCCCATTCTCTTTCCATCAACCCCATAAGTATACCCCAATAGTACCCATATCTATCATATCTCTGTTGAAATTTTCTTGTCTCGTTTCGTTCTGTAAATCGTATCAATAATATACCGAATTTTTCTTCTTTTCTTTTATCTTTTATATATATATATATATATATAAGATATATATAAATATATCTATATATATTATATATAAATATAA
>NW_014570081.1:25072-27637 GCF_001313835.1 Polistes canadensis
ATATTTATTATATTTTATATAATAGTTTTCGAATGATTTATGAACAACGAGCTTTTTGATTTATTTTTCTTTAAATTTCTTTTTTCTTTTTTATATTAATAATAATATACCGGTAGGATTTAGTTTTAACGAGACACCCTTGTAAATGTAATAATACAGCGTGTTACGAATAATTATTCGAATGAAATAGTGGAATAGTTGTTAATAGTCGTCGTTAAGCTTTAGCTTCTATGAATTTGAACGTAATCGAGTGAAGTGATTCGAAGAAAAAAAAAATAGAAAGAAAGAAACCTAAAATAGGAAAGAGCAAATTTCTTTTTCGTTCTCTTACTTACTTCCTTTTTTAAGAAATGAATTAATGTGGCGACAATTAAGACGAATAATCCAAGAGTAAAGAGAAGAAAAAGGTAGTAGAAGATGAAGAAGAAAAAGAAGAAGAAGAAGAAAAGTTCTCAGGTATGAAGGAAGGAATGAAGGGAGAGGAGAGGAGAGGAAAGGAAAGCTCGTAGCTCTTGGAAAAAAAAAAATGCAAACGTCGAGGCAAATGAAGAAAAAGTTGCACGAGTTGTGCGAGTATCTTTTCGTAGTTATATAACTATACCTAGATTTAAACGACAGACTATCCTTCTTCATTTTTTCACCCTTAAGGGAAGGAAAATCCTTGAAACCGGGAATGTTACAACGAATGAGAAAGACGAGGAGAGAAATGAAATGAAAATTTCGTAAGGGAAACGTTTTGTATGTGCACGCGCGTTACCATTGCATCTTTCTCTTCTTAGTTTTTTTCCCATTTTCTTCTTCTTCTTCTTCATTTTCTACTACTGCCATTTCTTCTTTTTCGTTTTCTACTTTTTTTAAGGAGCTTTTACGATAGCTGATTCAAAAATGGCGACGATGCGGACTTTGCAAGTCAAATATGGAAAGCTCTCGTGCTTGGACAGTTAAGGTGTACGAATAAGTTAAGAAAGAAAGAAAGTGTGAGAAAGAAAGAAAGAAAGAAAGAAAGAAGTAGGAACTACTCTTCGATAAATCTGATTTATCGTAATAAGGTCTTTCCACGCCGCAGGACTTAGGGAAGTTTGTGTCCCAGAAGTGCACCTTTCGTCCATCCAAGTCACACTGTTACTTTTTACCTTTGACGATCGTGCAGGGAGAAGGGAATTCTTTTCTAACCCGCAAACATCTAACTAGAAGACTGAGAGAGAAAAGAAATCAGAGGAAAAAGAGACAAAAATAATGGGACTAAGAAAATAACTTATAGAAAAAGTGAGTAAGAGAGAAAGTGAAATAAAAAAAGAAAACTAAAAATAAGATAGAAAGAGAAAGAAAAAGAATAGAAACGAAGAGAGAGAGAGAGAGAGAATGAGAGAATGAGAAATAGAGAGATGAAAAAGAAAATGAAAAAAAAAAAGAAAAAGAGAGACTGGTGCGACGTTGGAAAGGATGAAAAATGAGGGTTATCGAGTTACATCCTCGGGAAGGTAATAATTTGAGAGAGCTCGGTGATAAAGTATTAAAGTTAAAGTGACATCTTCTTGCACTAATGGCGTCAAGTGATTTACCATTCCTCGCTGATATCCTTCAAATGATAAAAAAATAAAAAAAGAAAAGAAAATGAAATAAAATAAAAGAAAATAAAATGAAATGAAAAAGAATATTTACTAGAATTGAATCGATAATTCGAACGAGTGAATTAATGAATGAATTCAATGCTAATCGCTATTATTATTATTATTATTATTATTATTATTACTACTACTATTGCTGTTACTGTTACTATTACTATTATTATTAATATTATTACGATCGATATTTCCTTGCGTTTTTTCCGCATGACGACGAATAACATTTATTTAATTAATGCATACGTTCGATTCACGAACATGCAACGGAATATATTATTTCACGAAAGGGAATTATAATTTTCTATCGATGCACGATAGGGACGTTATATTCGATATGTAATTATGCGATAACTTTCTTCATGGGGGGAGGGGCGGGGTGAGACGCATAGATGGGGGTGATCAAGAATTATTTGACATATCATTTAGCTATATCTATTTTGATAGATAATCATTAACATCATATACGTTTGCGTATTCACGATACAATACTATTATTATCTTTGTTTTATAATCGTGTTAACGGTTTAGTCGATTTATTCACTCTCAATTTATCGATTTTCTACTTCTTTTTGTTTTTTTTTTTCTGTCATTTTTATTTCTTACATCACGTCCCTTTTTTTTTCTCGATATTCCTGGTTAACCCCTTGGCCTACACGATATCTGCCAATTGTGCGAGCCATAATAAACAAGAGAGTCGTCACGTGCCATGTCATTCTTCAACTGTTCAGCCCTATACCCAAACTGGCGCAAAATATATACTTTTCATGACATATATTATATATTTCAATGAAACGAAAGAAATTGTGAAAGAAAATAAACAATTTTTAGGTACAAATAGTAATTTTAAAACGTCTGGGATTGAATCATRATCAATTGATCAGTTGAAAAATAATCATTTATTATTTCAAAGAGTAGATAATGAATCAATAACAATTTGAAA
>NW_014570081.1:28468-29967 GCF_001313835.1 Polistes canadensis
GATTGAATCATAATCAATTGATCAGTTGAAAAATAATCATTTATTATTTCAAAGAGTAGATAATGAATCAATAACAATTTGAAAGGTGTGAAAGTTACGAAGCTTTACGGGCAACTAAAGTAAAAGAACATGCAATTTCGTTAAAAACTAATGTAAAAACCACAATTACTGATGTTACTGAATACAAAGGAAAAATATTCGATGTGGAATAACTCCAATCGCTTGTTTTAATAACGCGTTGTAAAAATACGCGGCGTCTTATGCATAAATTACTCACCACGAGTCGGACTCGCGGTTTTCGCTTATGGCACAAATTCTTTACCACGAGTCAGACTCGTGGTTAGAGGCCAAGGGGTTAATTAATCTTCTTTTAGTATAGAATCGTATAAATGTCTTTAAAAGATTTCCTTTTGATATATATATGGAGAAAAATATGTTATCGTTACGTATGCTTCGATAAATCAACGAATTCGTGCAGGCATCGTTAGTACCATCGTTGAAAGGGCACCCATTATCCAATGGAATAACGAAGATCGGTACGTTTTCATCGACGTTATACATAATTAATGGTGTCGTCTATCCTCAGGACTACTGTGCACATATTCGCTAAACGACGATTTACCGATTTCATTTTTTTTGAAATCTAAAAAATGAATGACAGCAAGTTTCCATCTTATTTTTTTGTCTCGTTCAATTTATAAAAGAAGAAAATAAAAGAAACAGGGGGAGGGAGGGGAGTATTTGACCGAGTCATTCGGTTGTAAATAAATTCGTGAGATCTTGCAAATGTGAGCTTTAAAAAAAAGAAAAAAGAAAAAAATTCACGCGACACCCCCAGAGACATGAATTTTAATTTTTCACCTTTACGTGAATATTTTAAAATACATTTTCGCTCGGTTTACGGTGCGTGTATTTTTTAATTGCTCGTCATTTTTCATTCCACTTTGTTTCGTTGGAAAATTAGTAACAGTGACAACAACAAAAACAACAATGACGACGAGAATAATGATGCAGGTACGCGGATACATGAGTTCGATGATTCAAATGAACGATTCCGAACGTTTAAAGAGGAACTAACATCTTCTTTATCATCCAACTTGTATGAAAAGTTTTCGAATAACGTTGCGAAATATGTTAAAGACTTTTGAATATGTTCAAATGTCGTTTACGATGATCGTCTGACTCGTAAAATTCTTTGGTAACACTTACTACTTTGTAAGTAGTAAATGTCTATTATTTTTCGGACAAGATGAAAGAAATGTATGTGTATGCATTCTCTATGCATCATATTAAATTATTTTCAATCATTTTCATCTAGATTGCATTGTTTTTCAAATATTATACATTTAATATTAAAATTCATTTTTTATCAAACGATATAAACCTAATATTATTCAATATAGTAATTGTTCATGGTATTTAACCAGTAAAGTGTGTTTGACGACTATATCCGTCATGGAAGAATGGCAGAATTTTGTGTTTTGACGGCTATATCCGTC
>NW_014570081.1:31392-38963 GCF_001313835.1 Polistes canadensis
AACGTAATTTATTCCATCGTTTAACTTAACCAGTTAAGTGTGTTTGACGACTATATCCGTCATGGAAGAATGGCAGAATTTTGTGTTTTAACGGCTATATCCGTCGTGCGTAAAATTTTCATACAATTTGATATTTAAATTGTAATTCTGACGAAAACTAAATTATATTCGTAACTATTAATATGTTTAGAATGTTTAGTGGTCAGGACGAAATGAAATAAACAAATGAAAATTATAGATAATTTAAGTAGGACACTAGATCTTTGATTATCCCGATTATTATCTTGACGTGTCACAACCAAAAAAACAAAGTATATTAGATTCTCCATCTGCGATGATGTCCGCGATGTCTAACCAAAGAAAAAAAAAAAAAATTTTTGTTTGTTTGTTAAATATTTGATTTTGTTTTAAGTTTTTCGTTAATTATGTGTAAATATAGCTTTACGTTGATCCATTGTTTAAATATTACTTATAAATTCATTCATTTTGTAAAATAAAGTCGTCTTTGTGACCGAATATTTCAACAGGGCCACTTACTTTGTGTTTGACAACACACACTTTGCAAAATGATCGACACAGTTAACTGGTTAAAAATTACTCAACATTTCTATCCTTTCATACAATTTCATTTCAAACGAATAAACTTTTCGTTTATTAAGATTGTTAATTAGAAAAATTCGATCCCCTTACGGATCATGTTATTCAATTAAACGATAAGAAAACGTCAGAAATTCAAGATTTCCTTTAACGATCATCTTACCTCATTGTCTTTTTTAAGTTACGTTAATGTTTCGCATCTTGTGTTTTCCTTTGACACTTCACCTGTACGTTTTAAGGATATACTTTATAGACACGAAGGAGGAAGGAAAAGGTAAAAAAAGATAAAAAGAATAGAAAAGAAAGTAGAAGAAGAAGAAGAAGAAGGAAGAAGAAGAAAAGTTTTCCTTGGTATCCTAGGAGAGAGCAGACACAGGGTGTCGGTGGAAGTCGTTCGTTTTACGGCATTCTAGCTCGTAAGCTTAATCGTGGTGGTCCCGGAGAAGACAGGAGTTTTAATTAGTTTTAATTCCAGTATAGAAGACTCCTTTTTGCGGCACGAAAAGCTCGCCAGGGTTTACGAGAGAGAATGAGAATTCACGAGAAGGAGGTAATCGTCTAACGGATAAGCGTGCCGGTAAAACTGACTCAAAAGAAACTTTTTCATAGTTGTCCAGGTGAGATGAGAATCGGTAGAGAATTAAATACGGCTTATTGTTAAATCTTTTTTTTGATTTTACATTTAGTTTTTTCTAAGCTCTTACACACGCTTGTATCGATAAATTTAAATCCCTCTATTCGTGTAATATCTTTTATTTTATTTTTTTATTTTATTTGTCATCACGTTTGCGTTAAATATTTTCAAGATTTTTCTAAACGTTTATGTGTGAGATGATAGAAGATATAGAATAAAAAAAAATAAAGAAACAGAAGAAATAGAATAAAAAAAAGAAAAATAGGAAGGGTCTTTGTCCTGTGCATTCACGTTGCAGTCAAAGTTTACAGAAGTTGATGAAGTTGGTGAAGCCGAACGGTGCGAAGCGTAGAAAAGATAAAGCACGTTCTCTTTGAAACTGCAGAAACGAGATTGCCTTGGTGATCTTTCTCTAAGCGAGAACCATCCAACCATCCATCCATCCTTCCATCCATCCATCCATCGACTAAAATACGAAGGACAATGCACGTTTATCTATATATATATATATACATATACGTTTGATATGTTTCAACGATAACCTTTCGACGTTTTCCTTCATTTTTCTTTTCACTTCTAACTTCGATAAGTATAACAATTGATCTATTCAATCAATCAAACCAAGTCTAACCTTATTTCTCTTTTTTTTCGATCATTGAAAATACAACTGAGGTAAACGAGACGTCTTCGATCTTGCCTCGTCTTTTCTACCCTCAGAGAAACTCGAAAGCTGAAGAGCTTTCCTTTCCTTTCCTTTTCTTTTCTTTCCTTTCATTTTCTTTTCTATCCTTTTCTTTTCTTACCTCACACTCTTTCTCTCTCTTTTTCTATCTGATACAATACTACCAGCTATGTAATTTGAGAACACGCTTGGAAACGTGCGAACGAGCTAAACCGACAGTAAAGAAAGAGAATCAAATAGAAGAATAAGAAAAGAGAATTCAATATATCACTCGAGATTTTCGAAGAAATTCTTGGATCAAGTAGAAAAGTATGAACTACCTTTTTCTCAACCCCTTTTCCTCATTCACCCTCTCATCACTTTCTTTCTGGGAAACACGTTGTCCAAAGTCCTGTGCTTCGGTGCGATTGATTCCAACTGGTCTCTCTTCTCCAAATGCAAAGATTTATTTCTTTCTCTATTTTTCTCACAATTTAATATTCTTTTATTTCCCAATTAACCAGTTAAGTGTGTTTGACGACTATATCCGTCATAGAAGAATGGCAGAATTTTGTGTGTTTGACGGCTATATCCGTCATGCGTAAAATTTTCATACAATTTGATATTGAAATTGTAATTCTGGCGAAAACTAAATTATATTCGTAAATATTAACCAGTTAAGTGTGTTTGACGACTATATCCGTCATGGAAGAATGGCAGAATTTTGTGTGTTTTTGACGGCTATATCCGTCGTGCGTAAAATTTTCATACAATTTGATATTTAAATTGTAATTCTGGCCAAAACTAAATTATATTCGTAAATATTAATATGTTTAGAATGTTTAGTGGTCAGGACGAAATGAAATAACCAAATAAAAATTATAGGTAATTTAAGTTGGACACTAGATCTTTGATTATCCCGATTTTAATCTTGACGTGTCATAACCAAAAAAACAAAGTATATTAGATTCTCCATCTGCGATGATGTCCGCGAAGTCTAACCAAAGAAAAAAGAAAAAAAAAATTTTGTTTGTTTGTTTGTTTGTTAAATATTTGATTTTTTTTAAGTTTTTCGGTTATTATGTGTAAATATAGGTTTACGTTGATCCATTGTTTAAATATTACTCATAAATTCATTGATTTTCTAAAATAAAGTCGTCTTTTTGACCGAATATTTCAACAGCGCTACTTACTCTGTGTTTGACGACTATATCCGTCATCGGTTGATTATCGCGACTTACACTGGGGCGCACTTTGCAAAATGATCGACACAGTTAACAAAATCATAATGAAAAATGAAAACTCAACGATACACAATTTCTATACATTCAAATCGTGATTAGATTATTTTCAAGTAAATTTATTTAAGATTTTCATTAAAAATATCATTGTATTTTGTTTCTTTTTCTAATGAACACATTAGAAAACGATATTAACTTCTTTCTCTTTTGATTTAGTTTTATTTCGTGGTGGTTTGAGAATCGTCTATAAAAATACGAACGCACGTACGCACGAAACCATAAATATATATATGTGTGTGTATGTTCTCTCGTATAGGGTGAGTCGTAAAGGGACAACACATCAAAAACAAACTTCGTTTTACTCAACCGATAACAAGAATGTTTTCTTGATGTGATTTCGACGATCGAATTTCTCTACTCTATCCGATCTCTTTTCTTCCTGGTTCCTTTTATTCTTTATATACCTAACACCACTACTACAACAACAACAACTTACTACTACTACTACTACTACTATCAAAACGTTCTAGCGAGGAAAAATCTTTTCTAAACGAAGAAGATATTTTTCTTACTTATTTCGATACGAATCTTTTATCATTTTTATCTTTTATATTCTCTCTTTCTCTGTTTGCTTTTCGTTTGTTTAGAATTTGTATTGTATATATGAAAATGTTAAACGTCAAATAAATTGATACCAGAGGTATTTTGAAACAATTAGAAAATTGAATAAAATTCATTAATAACGACCCTTATACATGTCATTCGTCCATGTAGAAACTTTGTACATGTTGTATATACAATGTACTTTGTACATGTTGTATGTACAATGTACTTTGTACATGTTTGAATTTTCGTAATAGATATTAAAATTTTATTTTACAAATAAACCGATACCACATAAGTATATCGTGATATCATTATAAAATTGATTTGATTATTAAAAAGTGAGCTTAATTGTTTTTTATTTTTTCTTCTTTTTTTTTTTTAATAAAGTAAGGAAAGAAAATCTCGGTGGAATTTAACGAAGCGATGGTAGAAAATTATTGAGTTCGCGCGCGGTTAACTAATTTACCCCTCCCTACCCCCGTAGAATTTTTTGTTCTATCTTTAAAGATTACTTACGATACAACAAGAATATTGGTAGTTACGCGAAATAATAATATTATCCGTGTTTTAGCTTTGGTTAGAATGAGGAGGCAAAATTCTCCGGCTTGTTCAACCGTGAATTTTACCTAGGCTTACTCATGGATGCATAGAATTTTTTATTAGACATGTAGCCAATTTCTATGCATTTACGATCAACTTTTGCCAGGTAGCAAGTAAACAAGGCAAAAGAAGAAAAAAAGATAAGCAAGTAAGTTCTAGCTAGCGATAGGTAAGAAATCTAATCGTAATAGAAAAATTATTTTGAAAGATTTAAAAAGAGAACAATCTTATGTAAAAGTTTAATATATAACAAAAGGAAAACTTTGTTTAATATTAGTCGAAATATTTAACTATTGCTAGTTTCAATTTAATCGATTGGAAAGTCATAAGAAACAAAGTTTGATATTGCGAGCGACAAGTTGTCGATCGTGCGACGTTTAATCTCCTTCTTTAAGAGTAACAGTAGTAGTAGTAGTAGTGTGCCAAGTTTATATTATAGTTGAGTAGTATCGAACACCAGTTATATATATTCACGTAACATTATATATATATACAACAAGATGAAGTGTAATAAGCAACGAGAAACGAGAAGGGAAAGCACAAGCTACGAGAAATTATATCACCGATGTCTCGTAGTCTGACGTGAGCACGATTGGCAGCTTTAACTACTTCGAACTTAGGGCTAGATACACGTCAAACAAAATTATAATTGAAAAATTAAATCTCGAATTAAATGAAATTTACTGGCCATTTGATTAACGAAAAAGTTTATTAAATGAAATTTAATACACTCAGATTTTATTCACCATCAAACCAACCCCCTCCAAGGCCCCCCAATTGTCTCACAATTATTATTATTATATTCAGTATTTTCTTTCGTTCAAAATTATAATTCTTGATGATAAAGGTTCATAGGGAACTTGGACATGAAAAGAAGTAGAACTTAATTTAACTAAGTTGAACGTTTCGTCCCTTTATTGAGACTTATTCAGCAACTGGAAATTTTATTTTATTATAAATTCTTATTACGATACATGAGGTTTCATACAATATCATTTTTCTACATAATTAACTTAATCTTTAAAGTTCAGCGTATTTTTTTCTTTAATTCGACATACATTTYTCTTTTTGTTAATATTCCAAACACACAACACATCTAAACTTCGTTAATTTGATCGTTATTATAATTATTATATTATATTATATTATTATAATTATTAAATCGAATATCGATGAAAGAAGAAAAGATATTCTCGTAAGAAAATCCAAGGAATGTTTCGAAAACGAAACGAAACGATAATAATATAATAAGACGACTTTATTTTTATACTCGCTGTCAGATTCAAATGATTTCACGTTTGCATTGGTATTGTCGGTTCAGTCGCGACACCAACGAACAAACTACCCCTCTCTACTACTCCTACACACCCCCTACGTTTTCCCACCCTTACAACATTCGCGCTTGGGAGACTGGAACAAAGCTCTTAACTTCTGTAATTTCAATTTCAGATTACTCGAGCTTGGGATCGGTAGTAGTGATGGTGATGGTGATGGTGAGGATGGGGGTGGTGGTGGTACGGTTTCACGTGCATTGTCAGCCGAGAGAGAGAGTGAGAGAGAGAGAGAGAGAGGCCGTCACGGGACTTGCAGCCGGCGCAGTTCAAATTGAATTTCCAACGTCGAGCCAGGTAGCAAAGCAAGCAGCCAAGAAGGCAGTCACCCGAGCGAAAGACCCCATCCTCCTCCCCCTCCCAGAGAACACACGAAAAAGAACATTGTTGCATACGACGAAACCTTCCAATTTCCAATTTAAAAACAGATCTACCTAAAAATAACACCGGAGATTTTTTCCCTAATGAAAAATCTCGATCGCGTTTAATTGACAATTCGATTGATTTTATTCGATTATTCATACTAATACGATTATTTACTTTTTTTTTTAACGTCCAATCATGCGATTTAAAGTAATTTTTATTTTATGTCCTTTTTTTCTTTTTAATGCTATTAATTACGTTGACATATATATATATATATATATATTGATATGAATTAATTTAATTATGATTTGTCGATACGAAAAAAATTAATACCTAAACTTTAAGTTTTTAGCAATAATTATTTTATGAAAAAAGAAAAAAAACATATAACACATTTACTTTTGGAAAGTAACTGAATTAACAGCCATAGCGCGGTGACAGTATCAGCTCCCGCTCGATCATTTAAGTCAAGCAGCGCTGAAGCGTGCTTGGATGGGTGACCCGCGCTCCAGGAGGAAAACCGCGATTATTGTACCGTTTGACGCCCAAAACTCTCCATCTAGTTAACATCTAGAGCTTTTCTCAAGCCTAAATAAAAAGCAGAAGGTTCGGGGGTGTTGAGGCTTAGCAACAAACCTACCCTCGGGTAAAAACAATAAATCGTTCCTAGAAATAGCAATAAAAAAAAGCTATTAGAACAGGACAAAAGTTCCTACTAAAAGGAAGAAAAAGAAAATAATTGAAACGTTTGACAACTGAATAATTAGGTGTATTTTGTTGGTTCGAGAGGGTTGAGGCCTAGCAACAAAAACCCTACCCTCGGTAAAAACAATAATCGTTCCTAGAAATAGAAATAAAAAAAGCTATTAGAACAGGACAAAAGTTCCTAATAAAAGAAAGAAAAAGAAAATATCTGAAACGTTGACAAACTGAATAAAATTAGGTGTATATTTCGTTAACGAGAATAATCCCAAGTGATTTGCTTGTTGTCCTGTGTATTATAATCCTATGGGTTTGTGTGATTGAACAAGTAGCCATGCAATGATGAAAGGAGGATATAGTGAAGGTGTTTAAGGGTGGGGATTGAAATGGGGATGGGGATGAGAATGGGGATAGGAATAGGGATGAAGATGGGGAGCATGAGGATCGAGGAGGAACGGTCGTCGTTTATGTAGGCAACGGTTGGCGTCTATAATGCGATGCATAAGTTCAATCCCCTATGGGGGAATTGTTCTGCATACAATAACGACCTTCTCTGTGTGTCCCTCGAGAAAGCTGAGGTAAGTCAGTCCGACTATTGAAATCCTATATATATTCATACACATAGATAGATAGATAGGTAGATAGATAGATAGAATCGACTAGCTAAAGTGAAACGAGAATTCTAAATTACTTTCGATCACAGTTAAACGCAAAACCTTTCAAGTTATCATCAATGGTCTTTGCTATCTCTAATTTAATGGTTGATATTATAATCGATCTTATTTAAAAATATATTTCGTTTCCTTTGATATATATTATAATTATAAAATATA
>NW_014570081.1:39049-42967 GCF_001313835.1 Polistes canadensis
TGTGAAGAAATCGCGGGGTTGCGTCAGGACTGCATCAGGGTTGCGTTTGCAAACTTTAGGAACAATTGGTATAGCATATTATAAAAAATATATGATATATTATATATTATATCGCGTAGAACGTGTGCTAATAGTAAAATATTATAACCCATTTTATATTACGAGAGAGAGAGAGAGAGAATAACATGTTTTATCTAATTTTTATTTATACGTTTGTTTGTGATTTAATTCAAAAAAATTCGTCATTTATGGATGCAGTCAAAGGATTTAAAAGTCGATGTAAATTTTAAAATACATACGATTAAAGTATTATGAAGAAAAAAAAACATGTAATCTTACTGTCGTATTATTTATTTTTTAATTGAAAAAATTTGTCTAAAAGATTACTTAAGTTATCTTATTAAATATGAATGTAAATGTAAAAAATTTGTAATCGAACGTTTAATAATGATAAAAATATGAATGTATAAATCGTACGAAGTAAAACTTGGTAAAACAATTTCATTTAAAAGTGTTGGAATATCGAAATAGTATAAAATGTAAGAGTATTCAAATAGTAAAGGAAGAATAGAAATAGTTTTCTATAATATCTACGATGTAATCGATCGCTTTCATCCATTTTAAATATCGCATTTGCTGAAGTTATCCTTTTGGCGAAGCAGAACGTTGCAAAGGAAGATCGAAGCAACAGGTTCATCGAAGTGAAATGGTACAAGAGGAAAAGGAGGAAAAGGATACGAAAAACGAACAGAATAAAGAAGAAGAAGAAGAAGAAGAAGAAGAAGAAGTAGAAGAAAAAGAATTGAATAAGTTTGGTATGGCTATCACGAAGAAGTAAGATTCTTGAAAACTTGACGATTAATTATAAACTACATTTCGAAATATTCATTTCGAATAAATAAAACTACGAGGAGAGAACTAATATTCGATTCTGTTCGAGTCGAATGGCAATCAAATTTCAATTTCCTTTCTCGTACAAATTCCTTCCCCACTTTTCATTTAATTTAAATCAATTGAAAACATATATATATATATATATAAAATTTTGTTTGCGCGTCGTTTATTGAAATCGTAATATTTCAAATATTTCCTAACAAAAGAAATTATTCTTCTCTCCACCCTCCCCCCCCTCTCTCTCTCTCACTCACCCCGTTAGTCGTTATTTATAATTGAAACATTGTAAAAACTCGGATAATATTAAACGATACGGGATTACACTTTACAACGTATCGTTTTATCTTTCGTAAAGTTAAACGTTTAAAGCGTGTATAAAAAAAAAAAAAGAAAAAAAAAACTTATGTGCACCACCGTAGGAGGTGCTACTCTGGTGGTCCAATATTATTTTTTTCCTCTCTCTCTCTCACACTCTACGATAAAAGCTACGGGAAAATGCTTAACTTTCAAAGCGAGTGGTTCAAAAATATGAGCTTTCCCAAGTGGAAGTCTTGGATAACTTGAAAGTTCCACTGACCTACAGAAATTCACGTCTCTTCTATTTTTACGATCGCGTTTTCCTTCTTTTACTTTTTTTTTTCTTTTTTTATACATACATTTTCCTCTTCGTCGGTATATAAGTACATCCATGGTATAATTAACGAAAATTATCTTAATTTCATGCTTCGAGAAAAAGAACTCGTTCGTGAATTCGAAAAAAAAAAAGAAAAATTAAGGTAACACAACGTGGTGTGGTTAATGAAAAATTAGATAAATATTTCCTGTTGAAAAAAGTCAATAATATAATGTTATAATTATGCAACATAAAAAATAAATTTTCATGTAAATATTATATGCATTATATTATTCTTTTAACGAAATAAAAACTAAATATTTTATTTTTCAAGGTAACAAAAATGAAAGACTATTATCCTCAGCTTATTTTCCGGTTCATTCGGTACGAGTCAAAAAATGATCGATGATATAAGAGCCAGTAGTTTTTTGATAAGTTACTTAACGCGAATAAAGAAAGTACTTAAGTGTGGTAGATTTGTATTTTTATCAATTTTTAATCTAATCGTTTAACAAACAAATAGTCTGTGTATGTATGTGTAAGTAATAGACAAGTTTAAAGTGAATCAATCATCGTGACCAGTTAAAGTATGAAACAAATCAGAATTATATACTATAACTAATTATGCATTATACGAAAAACGATTATAATGCATTAAATAAAAAATTTGATATTTGATATAAGAAAATGATTATTCGGTTTTGTTTCAATAATACTTGCATATATTGCACTGTTGCACATCTGGAAATAATAAATATTTATATATATGTAAAGAAAGGAGGCTTTCTTTGTTAGACGTGCCACGTGGCACACGTTGCACGATTCGTGTAATTAGCTCTCTCTAGATGTATTAGTAGATTTATGGTTAAGAGTGGATATAATAATATAATAAAAGATAGATATATAAGAATATAATAAATATAATAAGAAGAGATATAATAATAATCTTTAATTGTCGTTTCTTTGTTTTGCAATTAATTTTGTAAATTTTCTAAATAGTTGTTATAATAATAATAAATTTAACTTTGTTTTGCAGAGAAACACATTTGATTATAGTTATTCAATAAAGATAGTTTAACCCTTATATATATATATATATATATTTTTTCGTTTTTTTTTCGTTTACACCGAAATTGAAAAATTGAAATCTGACGAGTATCGAATTGAAAATTTTGTTCGATAGATAAAAGATTCAATAAAAAGAAATGCGCGTGTTGAAAAGGGAATTGTAATAGTTGTTTATTTTTGTTTTTGTAAAACTGGACAAATTCATAGAAAATATATTCATGGTGTATGGTATGGATATTTGTTGGAAGAGTAAAATTTATGCGATATAAATCGGTACGATCGCGAGTAATGTCACGCGTGGACGTGGAAACGATTAAATATCAGTATCCATTATAGACGGGTGTCGGTGGAATAAATTTTCTCACCGTCTGACGGGCAACGTCATAAATCAAATCGACACGCAGGGATTTGGCGAGAAACGATGTCGATCGGAAATCAGTATGTGTTTAATAAGTACACACACGTGTGTGTGTGTTAATAATAACGCTTATACGCTGTTTTCATTAATTCGTTATTAATAAAGAAATACTTAGGATATTGACAGGAGGAAAGAACAAAAGAACAAAACCAAAAAAAAAACAAGTGCTACTTTTTTTCCGATCGATCAATTACCTTTCGCGTCAAACGCGTCCTCATTATTTTCGAAATAAATTAATAGATTGATTAATTGATCGATTAAAAGACAAATAATTTCAAACAAAAGACATTGATTTGCAACAAGAAAATTTCTTATAAAAATAATTGCAATTTAATTATATACTCCTTTCTTAGGTGCTATATTTTTCAATTATTTCAGATCTAATAATAAATGAAACTTCATTTCTCTTTTCATTTTATATTTCTGCACACGTTAAGAGTTTAACACTGCAACTAAGGTATTATTAGTAAAACAAAACATTATTATCATATTTCAATCTTGTTAACTACATTTGAAATCTATGCAATCGCATGACAATTAGTATTTTAAAATAAAATTTAATACATAAATAATTTATGTACGATTATTAACCAGTTAACTGTGTCGATCATTTTGCAAAGTACGCCCTAGTGTGTGTCGTTAAACACAGAGTAAGTAGAGCTGTTGAAATATTCGGTCAAAAAGACGACTTTATTTTAGAAAATGAATGAATTTATRAGTAATATTTAAACAATGGATCAACGTAAAGCTATATTTACACATAATTAACGAAAAACTTAAAAAAAATCAAACATTTAACAAACAAACAAACATTTTTTTTTTTTCTTTGATTAGACATCGCGGACATCATCGCAGATGGAGAATCTAATATACTTTGTTTTTTTGGTTATGACACGTCAAGATAATAATCGGGATAATCAAAGAT
>NW_014570081.1:43722-48995 GCF_001313835.1 Polistes canadensis
AGAGAGAGAGAGAGAGAGAGAGAGAGAGATGAAGAAAGTCACGTGCATTCGGGATGCATCGTACGAAGTGGAACTTGTTCATGGTGAATATGCACATAGAGTAATATAGGTTAGCATTAAATGCACGAATCGTCCATAGGCGTGGATCGTGAACCCAGCAGGATGGTAAACAGAGAACACGAAGATCGCAAACGGTGAAACTAGCATCGCGTGCCTGGGAACAGAGCGGCCTTTGTACATCTGGGAGCCCTCATGATCGTGAATCTCGTTGATACTCCGATTCCAACGTCTCGTAACAATGAGCTAGCGTCAAAGCTTAGTTAAACGGATTTACGTTTGTTACAGTAGGATTATCGTGCCAGGATTATACCGGTGAACAATCGCCAACGAACGTTTGATCTATTTTTAAATTGCAAGAAAAAGTAAAAGCTCATTAATTTTTTTTTTTGGAGAAATAATTTTTTTTCACGAATAAATTAATATTTAAAYCCGTTTTTGAAATGTATAGGATATACAACAGCAAGGAATCATTATTATTTTGTAATMATTGTTATTAAGAGATAAACATATTTTAAATATATTTATTGTGTAAATTTTGCAATATGTCAGTTTTATTTTTACATTTGTATTTTTTGAACTCCTCCCCTATCAAATCGATATTTTTTTCAATTACCATTAAAAGGGTTACAAATAGGTTCGAGTGTGTGTGTTCTCGTGACTGATATTTTTATAATAGAAATCATAAAATTGATAATAATATATTTGTGTAATTCTTTGGGAAGAGGAAAAAAGTAACGAAATCGAATGAACCATTGAAAAGAGTGATAAAGGTGTTCTATTCAACGAGATATCAATTGTCCTGATAAATCCTGTTAGACCTTGGCAGCGCAGTACAGCGCAGCGCGATAATTCACTATACCCAGACAAGAGACTAATCCAGTTAAATCGCATTCTAGCTGTTAATGCAGTTCCTCTTTGTATCGTGACTAAGCAGAATCTACTACTGGTAAGAAGAATGTGTGTGCACCATTATACATATAATACATAAGACATATTATTATATTTCTCTCATCGATTATGTTATTTATGAAATATAATTTAAACTCTTATATAACACGAGATTCAAATGGTTACGTTACGCGTTGCATGAATATTTAAATTATATAAACGTATCATCAAATTTTAATGATAAAATTTAACAGGGAACTTGGACATGAAAGAAGTAGAACTTAGTTTGATTTAGTTGGACGTTTCGTCCCTTTATTGGGACTTCCTCAGCAAAACTTGAAACAGTTTTGTTGAGGAACTTAAATAATAACGATCAATTTAACGAAGTTTAGATGTATTGTGTTTGGAATATTAACATAAAGAGAAATGTATGTCTGCTTAAATAAAAAAGACGCTGAACTTTAAAGATTAAGTTGCTGAATAAGTCCCAATAAAGGGGACGAAACGTCCAACTAAATCAAACTAAGTTCTACTTCTTTCATGTCCAAGTTCCCTGTTAAATTTTATCATTAAAAATTGTAATTTTTGGACGAGAGAAATACTAAATAAAGTATCATCAAATATTTTTCTCATCTAATATAAGATTTTCTATTGTTAAGTGTAACAATCAATTATTTATATATTTATTTATAAATATTATCGAAAAATAGAATCTTCATTATAATTCGATCACTTCGATCAATTTTTCGGGCCCACTTTTGCCGAATTTTTCTCGATGAAAAGAAAACAAAAGATTATGGTGATTATGATACAATGAATTTTGATATCAAACAACTAAATTTAATTGCAATATCTAATTTAATTGAATATTGATAAAATTCATTTGTATTTTATACGATAAAAAAAAACTATTGCAATTTTTAAATGCAATAAATTATCGCATGCAATTTTATGACACGTTGTAAAAATCCACTATATGACGTGTAATTGTATAATTCAATTACAATCAATGCTATTATGCATATTATATTGATATTATTATTATATATTATTATTATTATATATATTGATATATTATTATGATATTTAATTTATTTTTAAATTTAGTTAACTCGAATTTTGAGAATGGGGGGATGGGATTAAGAAAAATGAGAAGAAAATGCAAGTATTTACAATTGGGAACATCAGAAAAAAAAGAAAAAAGGATTGAAAGTCGATTCGAAGGGAGATTCCGAAGCACGGTAAGTGTCGAGGGTCGCTAAGAAATCAAAGGACGAGAGTCTAATCGTGAGATTAAAGCCTCCGGAGTTGATCTCGGATTAAGGGATAACCAAGGGCTTCTTCCCTGGAGGTTGTTCGGAGACGAGACGAGACGAGACGAATAACGAACTGAGTCTTTCTATCTTTCTCATTCTCTCTTACATTCATTTTCTCTCACTCATTCTCTCTTCTCATTCTATGAAGCGTGTGATTTCCTCGTAACTTTTAGATCCGTTTAAATCCATCCAGATGCCTCTTCCAACAGTCAACGAGCACCTCGTTGCTTCTACCACAAAACTTTCTCATTCATTTTCATTTTCTTTCTTTCTTTCTTTCTTTCTTTATTTATTTATTTAATCTATACGCGTGTGACACATTGTCGGTCTATTTTTAATAGTCATCGTTTTATTCTTTTTCTTGTTTCATTTTTTTTTTAAATTAAAGTTGATCAAAACATAAAAATGTTGTATACTTATTATAAGTATTGATAATTGTTACCATTGAATTTWCTAATGTTTATAAATTATTTCTATTTTTTATRTTCGACACGATGACGACTCTTTTTTTTGTTTATATTTTTTTTTCTTTCATTAATATTGATTTATAAAGAATGCACGTTAAGTTTAATTCTTATTCAAATAAGATATTTTATGCAACTTTTAATAAGATTGGAAATTTTATGCAACTTTTAATAAAATTAGAAATTAAATTAAAATAATAATTCATTCGTTAGATAATTCTAAAAGATCACAATTGTTACGAAAGAATAGAAAACTGTGTTAAACAATTCACGTCTTTGTAAAACGTCTTGTGTGGTTGTTTTTTCGATTACACAAATCGAAGAAAAATAAGGGAATGAGAGAGAATAAAATGTCATGGTTATCGAGAAACGTAGAACGAAATAACTTTCTTCGAAGTGGATACTCAAGGACGTTCACACACTCACACATATACATGCACATGGATGCATACAAATGTATACAAATACATACATAGAATGAACAATATAGTCCTCTCGATCTATACGAAGGTATGCATCTATGCATGTATCTATGAATGCACCTATACACGTATGTTTATATGAATGCATATATATATCTATGCATGTATGAATCTATGCGTGACTTCCGAACAAGTTATGCACGGCGTAATGCGTTAGTAGAATGGCGTAGGCATGAGGAGAAAGCGCAACAGGTATCCTCTCTGGTTTTCCATGATGCTTGCGCCTACGAAATATAATATATGTGTATATATATATATATATATATATATATATATATGAATATATACATATTCAACATATATATGTATACAATAAAGCTAGAGAACCGTCCTTGTTCAATTCACAACGACCGATTAAAATTGAAAAGGAATTTATACACACATATATGTAAAAATATTTTCACCCCAAGGTGTGAAATTTGACTTTAATTAAAAGAAATATTTAATTAATTGATTAGTAAATGAATTTCACACGTATGTTTAAATTTATTTAGAAAATTTTGTATAATAATGGTAATAGAAAAGAGAAATAAAACAATCCTTGTTCAATTCACAACGATCGATTAGAAATATTTCCACCCCAAGGTGTGAAATTTGACTTTAATTAAAAGAAATATATAATTAATTGATTAGTAAAAGAATTTCACACATATTTCTAAATTTATTTAGAAAATTTTAAATAATAATAGTAATAGAAAAGGGGAATAAAATTAAAGTGGAACGTATCACGAGTTATGACGTTCGTTCAAACATAGTTCACACATATTTTCTTTTTTTTTTAATATTATCTCGTCGTACAAATTTATTTGCGAGAAATAACGGGACACGAGGAATTTGTATCTAATGGTAAGTGATAGTAAAAAAATAAACCCCCATAGTAATGAATATTAATGGAAGAAATATTAGAGATAGATTATTTTAGCTACGTTAGATTAAGAAGTTCGTTAATTAAAAATAACGAAACACAATGGATAGCCGAGAAAATTTAATATCCCGTAGGATCGCGCGTATTGTGGAAAAAGGTTAAGAAAAAGGAAAGAAGAAATTAGGGAATTAGGAAAGAAGAAAAAGGAAAATTCTCACCGATTAATTTTCCAAAGTACCTTGGGGGCTTTACTTCGTATCTTTTTTTTTTCTTCCCTTATCGCGTGTGCCGCTACGTTCTACGATAATTATTAATAGTACGTACGATTAATGATATTATTAATAACGTTAGAGAGAAAAACAAAAACGTGTGATAAACGTAAGCAATGTTGCGCACGAAACATAAAACTGGATGGAATGGATACGGGTAGAGAGAAAGAATATGTTTTCTCTCTCTTTTCTTAAAGAGAGGATGAGAGAGAGAGAGAGCTCTCCTTGTTCCGAGTGCAAGGATTAGTGTCTGCTAGAAAGATAAATCACTGCTTCAGGATAGATATTTCTGAAGTTATGCAATTAAACGAGACCGTACGTATCCTTTGTTTTATCTTCAAGATAAAATCATCTTTGTCAATTCTAGTTTATATGATACAATGTTTTTATAAATTGAATAACATTTCATAATTTTCTAAAATGTTTCTTCCTTTGTTACTTGTTGTTCAACTGGTTCAAAATAAATTGTTCATAAGATTTAACAACTGTCCAAAATTCCCTTTGAGACTTATATTAATAGTATTTATTTCTGGACAAGAATATTGATAATTAAATTCCGAATATTATATATATACATAATAAATATAATTCTTAACCCCTTGGCCTACACGATATCTGCCAATTGTACGAGCCATAATAAACAAGAGAGTCGTCGTGTGCCATACCATTCTTCAACTGTTCAGCCCTATACCCGAACTGGCGCAAAATATATACTTTTCATGAACATATGTTATATATTTCAATGAAACGAAAGAAATTGTGAAAGAAAATAAACAATTTTTAGGTACAAATAGTAATTTTAAGACGTCTGGGATTGAATCATAATCAATTGATCAGTTGAAAAATAATCATTTATTATTTCAAAGAGTAGATAATGAATCAATAACAATTTGAAAGGTGTGAAAGTAACGAAGCTTTACGGGCAACTA
>NW_014570082.1:0-11730 GCF_001313835.1 Polistes canadensis
CTATATAAAAAAAGCTGTAAAACGGTTTCATTCAAATTTTAAAGCGTATACTAACGAATAAAAAGTTTTACGTTCAACAAAATCCAGCAAATAACATTTATTATTCAACAACTGCAGTTGAAAAAAAGGAAAAAAATCAGTTTATTACAACATTTTTTGGTTACTTGACGTGAAGAATTCAATTCTTTTTCAACGAAACTTGATTGTAGTATACCTGACATTTAATATTTTTTGTTTCTAGTGGCACATTTTACCCATCGTTAAAAATGTTAAATATTTTTAGAAAGAAATTTTTGCTACTTTATGAATTAAACCGTAGTTTAAGACTATAATATACATAAAGAAATGCTATATAACAACAGCTGTAAAACGTTTTCTTTCATGTTTAAAGCGTATACTCACACATAAAAAGTATTACGTTTCATAAAATCCAGCAAATAACATTTATATTTCAACGACTGCAGTCAAAAAACGGAAAAAAATCATCGAGTTACATCATTTTTAAGTTACTTTACGTGAAGAATTCAATTCTTTTTCAACGAAACTCGATTGTAATCAACCTGACATCTATTCTCTCTTGTTACTAATAGCACATCTTACCGTCACTATAGTTTTTTCAATAAATTTGAGAAAAATTTTTGCTGCTTTCTGAATTAAACCGTAGTTCAAAACTATCAGATACATATAGAAATGCTATATAACAAAAGTTGTAAAACGATTTCTTTCAAGTTTTAAAGCGTATACCAACAAAAAAAAAGTGTTACGTCCAATAAAATCCAGCATATAACATTTATATTTCAACAAATGCAGTCAAAAAACGGAAAAAAATCATCTTATTACATCATTTTTTGATTACTTTACGTAAAGAATGCAATTCTTTTTCAACAAAACTCGACTGTAGTAAGCCTGACATCCATTCTGTCTTGTTTCTAATAGCACATTTTTACCTTCACAAAAAATTTGTAGTATATTTAAAAATAAATTTTTGCTAATTTCTGAAATAAACCGTAGTTTAAAACTAGCAGATACATAAAGAAATGCTAAATAAAAAAAGCTGTAAAACTTTTCCTTTTAAGTTTTAAAGCGCATACAAAGAAATAAAAATTGTAACGTTCAATAAAATCCAGGTAATAACACGTATATATCAACAACGGCAGTCCAAGAAAATAAACAAAATCATTTTATTAAAACATTTTTTGGTTAATTTACGTGAAAGACTCAATTCTTTTTTAACGAAACTCGATAGTAGTATACCTGATATTTAATCTGTTTTGTTTCTAGTAGCACATTTTTACCGTTATTATAAATGTTTGAATATATTTAGAAAGAAATTTTTGCTACTTTCTAAATTAAACTGTAGTTGAAAACTAATAGATACTTAAAGAAATGCTATATTACAAAAGTTGTAAAACGTTTTCTTTTAATTTTTAAAGCGTATACAAAATAATAAATACTGTTGCGTTTAATAATATCCCTACATAACATTTATATTTCAACAACTGCAGTCTAAAAAAAGGAAAAAAATCGTTGTATTACAACATATTTGGTTACTTTACGTGAAGTACTCAAGTATTTTTTAACGAAACTCGATTGTAGTAAACCTGAAATCTATTCTGTCTTGTTCCTAATAGCCAATTTTTACCTTTACAAAAAAGTTTTTGTATATTTAAAAAAAAATTATTGCTTCTTTCTAAAATAGACCGTAGTTCGAAACTATCAGATACATAAAGAAATGCTATATAACAAAAGCTGTAAAACGTTTTCTTTTAGGTTTTAAAGCGTATCCTAGGAAATAAAATGTGTTTCGTTCAATAAAATCCAGCAAATCACATTTATATTTTAACGACTGCAGTCTAAAGAAAGGAAAAAAATCATTTTATTACAGTATTTTTGGTTACTTTACGTTAAGAATTAAATACTTTTTTATCGAAACTCTATTGTAATGAACCTGACATCTATTCTGTCTTGTTACTAATAGAACATTTTACCGTCATTATAAATTTTTCAATATATCTAAGAAAAATTTTCTCTGCTTTCCGAATTGAACCGTAGTTCAATACTATCAGATACATAAAGAAATGCTATATAGCAAAAGTTGTAAAACGTTTTCTTTCGAGGTTTAAAGCGTATAATTACAAATAAAAAGTGTTGCGTTTGATAAAATACAGCAAATAACATTTATATTTCAACAAATGCAGTCAAAAAACGGAAAAAAATATTCTTATTACAACATTTTTTGGTTTCTTTACGTGAAGAATTCAATTCTTTTTCAACATAACTCGACTGTAGTAGACCGGACATTTATTCTGTCTTGTATCTAATAGCACATTTTTACATTCACAAAAAATTTGTAGTATATTTAAAAAGAAATTTTTTCTAATTTCTGAATTAAACCGTAGTTTAAAACTAGCAGATACATAAAGAAATCCTAAATAAAAAAAGCTGTTAAACTTTTCCTTTCAAGTTTTTAAACGCATACTAACAAATAAAAATTGTAACCTTCAATAAATTCCAGCAAATAACATATATATTTCAACAACAGCAGTCCAAGAAAAGGAACAAAATCATTCTATTAAAACATTTTCTGGTTAATTTACGTGATAGACTCAATTCTTTTAACGACACTCGATTGTAGTAGACCTGACATTTATTTTGTTTTGTTTCTAGTAGAACATTTTTACCGTCGCTAAAAATGTTGAAATATATTAAAAAAGAAATTTTTGCTATTTTTTGAATTAAACCGTAATTCAAAACTATCAGATACATAAAGAAATGCTATATAACAAAAGCTAAAAAACGTTTTTTTTCAAGTTTTAAAGTTTATAATAACAAATAAAAAGTTTTGCGTTCAATATTATACAGCAAATAACATCTATATTTCAACAACTCTAGTCTAAAGAAAAAAAAAAAATCATTTTATTACTACATTTTTTTGTTACTTTACGTGAAGAACTTAATTCTTTTTCTACGAAATTCGATTTTAGTAAACCTGACATCCATTCTGTCTTGTTTGTAACAGCAAATTTTTAGCTTCACAAAAAAGATTAAGTTTATTTAAAAAGAAACTTTTGCTACTTTCTGAATTAAGTCTTAGTTCAAAACTAGCAGTTACATAAAGATCTGCTATATAACAAAAGCTATAAAACGTTTCCTTTCAAGTTTTAAAGCGTTTCCTAAGAAAAAAAAAGTGTTACGTTCAATAAAAACCTGCAAATAACATTTATATTTTAACAACAGCAGTCCAAAAAAAGGAAAAAAATCATTTTATTACAACATTTTTTGGTTACTTTACTTGAAAAACTCAATTATTTTTCAACGAAACTCGATTGTAGTAAACCTGACATCCATTCTGTCTTGTTTCTTACAGCACATTTTTACTTTCACAAAAAAAATTTAGTATATTTAAATAGCAATTTTTGCTACTTTCCTAAATAATCCGTAGTTCAATACAGTAAGATACATAAAGAAATGCTATATAACAAAAGCTATATCGTTTTCTCTAAAGTTTTAAAGCATATACTAACAAAATAAAAGTGTTATGTCCAATAAAATCCAGCAAATAACATTTATATTTCAAAAACTGCAGTCCAAAAAAAGGAAAAAAATCATTTTATTACGACATTTTTTGGTTACTTCACGTGTAGAATTTTACTCTTTTTCGACAAAATACGATTGTAATCAACCTAACATCTATTCTGTTTAATCTCTAATAGCACATTTTTACGTTCGCTTAAAAATTTTTTATACGTTTAAAAAGGAATTTGTGCTACTTTCTGGACTAAATCGTTGTTAAAAATTATAAATATCTAAAAAAGTTCTATTTACCAAAAGGTATGAAACGTTTTCTGTCCAGCTTTGAAAGGTATTCTTACAAATAAAAATTTTTATTTACAATAAAACCTAGAAAATAACATATACATTTTAATAACTGCAGTCTCAGATAAAAGATAAAAACATGTTATTTTACCTTTTTTTATTTACTTCACGTGTAGAATTCAATTTTTTTTTACCGAAACTCGATTGTAGTAAACTGGACATTTATTCTGTTTTGTTTCTAGTATTACATTTTTACTTTCGCCAGAAATTTTTTAATAAATTCAGAAAGAAATTTTTGCTTCTTTCTTGATTAAATCGTAGTTATAACTATAAAATTTCGTAAAAAGTGCTATAAAACATAAGCTATAAAACTTTTTCTTTCAAGTTTTAAAGCGTATACTAACAAATAAATAGTGTTAAGTCTAATAAAGTCTAGCAAATAACATTAATATTTCAACAGCAGCAGTCTAAGAAAATGGAAGAAATCATTTTATTACAATTTTTTTTGGTTACTTCACGTGCAGAATTTAATTCTCTTTTAACGAAACTCGTTTGTAGTAAACCGGAAATTTATTCTGCTTTTTTCTAGTACCACATTTTTGCCGTCGCTGAAAATGTCTTAATATATTTAGAAAATAATTTTTTTTTTCTGGATTAAATCGTAGGTAAAAACTGTAAAATTTCTAAAAAAGTGCTACATAACAAATGCTATAAAACGTTTTCTGTCCAGTTTCGAAGCGTATACTTACAAATAAAATTGCTAAGTCCAAAAGAATTTGGCAAACATCATTTATATTTGGACTACTGCAGTCAAAAAAAAGAGAAAGAATCATTTTAATACAACATTTTTTGGTTACTTCATGTGTAGAGTTTAATTCTCTTTGGAAAAAACTCGATTGTAGTCAACCTGACATTCATTCTGTACTGTTTCTAATAGCACATTTTACCGACGCTAGAAATTTTTCAATATATTTAAAAGAAATTTTTGCTGCTTTCTAGACTAATAAATTGTTAAAATCTATCAGATATCTAAAGAAATACTATATTACAAAAGCTACAAAACGGTTTCTTGCAAGTTTTAAAGCGTATACTAACAAATAAAGACTGTTAAGCCTAATAAAATCTAGCAAAAAATAATAATATTTCAACAGCAGCAGTCCAAAAAAATGAAAAAAATCATTTTATTACAACTTTTTTTAGTTACTTTACGTGAAGAACTCAATTTTATTTCGAAAAAATTCGAATGTCGTCAACCTAACATCTATTCTGTTTAATCGTTAATAGCACATTTTTACGTTTAAATAAAAATTTTTTATACATTTAAAAAGAAATTTTCCTTACATTCTAGAATAAATCGTAGTTAAAGATTATAAAATTTTTAAAATATGCTATATAACAAAAGCTAAAAAACGTTTTCTTCGTAGTCTTAAAACGTTTACTAACAAATAAAAGTGGTATGTCCAAAAGAATTTGGCAAACATTTTTTATATTTGGACTACTGCAGTCAAATAAAAGAGAAAAAATCAATTTATTACTATTTTTTTTGGTTGCTTTAAGTGTAGAATTTAATTCTCTTTCAAAGATACTCGATTGTAGTAAACCTGACATCTATTCTGTCTTGTTTCTTGTAGCACATTTTAACGTCGCTAAAAATTTTTAAGTATATTTAGGAAGAAATTTTTGCTACTTTTTGAACAAAACCGTAGTTCAAAACAATCTGATACTTAAAGAAATGCTATATAACAAAAGCTTTAAAACGTTTTTTTTAAGTTTAGAAGCGTATATTAACAAATAAAAAGTGTTAAATTCAATAAAATCAAGCAAATAACATTTATAATTTGACAACTGAAGTTCGAAAAAAGGAAAAAAATCATTTAATTACATCATTTTCTGGTTGTTTTACGTTAAGAACTCAATTCTTTTCAACGAAAATCGATTGTAATAAGCCTGACATCAATTCTGAATTGTTTCTAGTATCACACTTTAACCGTCCCTAATAACGATTGAATAAATTTAGAAATAAATTTTTGCTACGTTCTNAAATTTTTGCTACGTTCTGAATTAAACTGTATTTTAATACTATTGGAGACATAAAGAAATGCTATATAAAAAAAGCTGTAAAACGTATTCTTTCAAGTTTTTAAGCGTATACTAACAAATAAAAAGTGTTATATACAATCAAATCCAGCAAATAACATTTATAATTCAAAAACTGCTGTTCAAGAAAAGGAAAAAAATCATTTTATTACAACATTTTTTGGTTACTCAACGTGAAAAATGCAATTCTTTTTCAACGAAACTCGATTGTAGTAAACCTGACATTTTATCTGTTCTGTTTCTAGTAGCACATTTTAACCGTCGCAAAAAATGTTTCAATATATTTAGAAAGAAATTTTTGCTACCTTTTGAATTAAACTGTTGTTCAAAACTATCAGATACATAAAGAAATGCTATAAAACAAAAGCTGTAAAACGTCTTCGTTCAATTTTTAAAGCGTATACTAACGAATAAAAAGTGTTACGTTTAATAAAATCCTGCAGTTAACATTTATATTTTAACAACAGCAGTCCAAAAAAAGGAAAAGAATCATTTTATTACGAAATTTTATAGTTACTTTACGTGAAGAACTCGATTCTTTTTCAACGAAACTCGATTGTTGTAAACCTGACACCCATTCTGTCTTGTTTCTAATAACACATTTTTACCTTTACAAAAAAGATTTAATATATTAAAAAAGAAATTGTTGCTACTTTCTGAATTAAACCGTAGTTTAATTCTAGCAGATACATAAAGAAATGCTGTATACTAATAGCAGTAACACGTTTTCTTTCAAGTTTAAAGCGTAAACAAACAAATAAAAAGTGTTATGTTCAATAATATAAAGTAAATAACATTTATACTTCAAAAACTGCAGTCCAAAAAAACGCAAAAAATCATTTTATTACAACATATTTTTGTTACTTTAAATGAAGAAATTTATTCTTTTTCAATAAAACTTGATTGTAGTAAACCTGACACCTATTCTGTCTTGTTACTAATAGCACATTTTACCGATACTATAAATTTTTCAATATATTTTAGAAAAATTTTCGCTGCTTGCTGAATTAAACCGTAGTTCAAAACTATCAAATACATAAAGAAATGCTATATAAAAAAAGCTGTAAAACGTTTTCTTTCAAGTTTTAAAGCGCATACTTATAAATAAAAAGTGTTACGTTTATTAAAATCTAACAAATAACATTTATATTTAAAAAACTGCGGTACAAAAAAAGGGAAAAAATTAGTCTATTACAATATTTTTAGGTTACTTTACGTGAAGAATTCAATTCTTTTTCAACGAAACTGGATTGCAGTAAACCTGACATCTATTCTGTCTTGTTACTAATAGTACATTTTTCCGTTACTATAAATTTTTCAATATATTTAAAAAGAAATTTTCGCTACTATCTTAGCTAAACCGTTGTTCAAAACTATCATATACATATTGAAATGCTACATAACAAAATCTGTAAAATATTTTCTTTCAAGTTTTAGAGCGTATACTATCATATAAAAAGTGTTCCGTTCAATAAAATCCAGCAAATAACATTTATATTTCAACAACTGCAGTCCAAAACAAAGGAAAAAAATTATTTTATTACAAAATTTATAGGTTACTTTACGTAAAGATTCCAATTCTATTTCAACAAAACTCGATTGTAGTAAGTCTGACATTTATTCTGTTTTGTTTCTATTAGCACATTTTTACCGTCGCTAAAAATGTTGCAATATATTTCGAAAGAAATTTTCGCTTCTTCCTGTATTAAATCATAGTTAAAAACTATAAGGTTTCTAAAAAAGTGCTATATAACCAAAGCTAAAAAACGTTTTCTTTTAAGTTTTAAAGTGGTTACTAAAAAATAAAAAGTGGTATGTCCAATAAAATTTTGCAAATATCATTTACTTTTAAACAACTGCAGTCGAAGAAAAGAGAAGAAATCATTTTATTAAAACTTTATTTGGTTACTTCACCTGTAGAATTCAACTCTTTTTCGACAAAATTCGATTATAGTAAACCACACATCTATTCTGTTTAATCTTTAATAGCACATTTTTACGTTCGCCTAAAAATTTTTTATATATCTAAAAGGTATTTTCGCTACTTTCTGGATTAAATCGTAGTTAAAAATTATAAAAGATCTACAAAAGTTTTATTTACCAAAAGCTATGGAACGTTTTCTGTCCAGCTTCAAAGCGTAATCTTATAAATGAAAAGTTTTATTTCCAATAAAATCTAGGAAATATCATTTACTTCTAAATAACTGGAGTAAAAAAAAAGAGAAGAAATCATTTTATTACAACTTTCTTTTGTTTCTTCACGTGTAGAATTTCATTCTTTTCCGAATAAACTGGATTGTGGACAACCTGACATTCATTCAGTCTTGTTTCTAATAGCACATTTTACCGTCGCTAAAAATTTTTTATTATATTTAAGAAAAATTTTCGCTGCCTACTAGATTAAATAACTGTTGAAATCTGTCAGATATCTAAAGAAGTACTATATTACAAAAGCTACAAAACGTTTTTTTTCAAGTTTTAAAGCGTTAACTATCAAATAAAAAGTGTTATGTCTAATAAAATCGTCCAAATAATAATAATATTTTAACAGCAGCAGTCCAAGAAAATGGAAAAAATCATTTTATAACAACTTTTTTCACTTACATTACGGGAAGAATTCAATTCTTTTTCGACAAAATTTGATTAAAGTAAACCAGACATTTATTCTGTTTTGTTTCTAGTACATCATTTTTACCGTCGCTTAAAATGTTTTAATATATTAAGAACGAGATTTTCGCTACTTTCTGGATTTAATCGTAGTTAAAAATTATAAATATCTAAAAAAGTTCTATTTACCAAAAGCTATGAAACGTTTCCTGTCCAGCTTTAAAGCGTATTTTTACAAATAAAAAGTTTTATTTCCAATAAAACATGCAAATATCATTTACATTTTAAACACTGCAGTCCCAGATACAAGAAAAAAACATTATATCCTTACTTTTTATATTTACTTCACGTGTAGTATTCAATTCTGTTTTAACGAAACTCGTTTGTAGTAAACCGGACATTTATTCTGTTTTGTTTCTAGTACTACATTTTTACTTTCGCTAAAAATCTTCTAATATATTTAGAAAGAAATTTTCGCTACTTTCTGTATTAAATCGTAGTTAAAAACTATAAATTTTTTAAAAAAGTGCTATATAACAAATGCTATAGAACGTTTTCTTTAAAGTTTTAATGCGATTACAATTAAATAAAAAGTGTTATGTCCAATAAAATCTAGCAAATATCATTTACTTTTTAAGAACTGCAGTCGAAGAAAAGAGAAGAAACCATTTTATTACAAATTTTTTTGGTTACTTCACCTGTAGAATTCAATTCTTTTTCGACAAAATTCGATTGTAATCAACCTAACATCTATTCTGTTTAGTCTCTAATAGCACACTTTTACCTTCGCTTATAAATGTTTTTATATATATTAAAAGAAATTTTCACTACTTTCTGGATAAAATCATAGTTACAAATTATAAAAAATTAAAAGAATTTCTGATTTTCAAAAGCTATAAAACGTTTTCTGTCCAGCTTTGAAGCGTATACTTACAAATAAAAAGTGTTAAGTTCAAAAGAAATTGGAAAACATCATTTATTTTTGGACTACTGCAGTCAAAAAGAAGAGAAAAAATCATTTTATTACAACTTTTTTTGGTTACTTTACGTGTAGAGTTTATTTATCTTACAAAAAAAGTCGATTGTAGTAAACCTGTCATTCATTCTGTTACCTTTCATATAGCACTTTTTTACCTTCGCTTAAAAATTCATAATAAATTTAAAAACAATCTCTTGCTTCTTTCTGGATTAAATCGTAGTTAAAAATTATAAAAAATCTAAAAAAGTTTTATTTACAAAAAGCTGTGAAATGTTTTTTGTCTAGCTTTAAAGCGTATACTTAAAAATATATAGTTACAAGTCCATAAGGATTAGGCAAACATCATTTATATTTGGACTACTGCAGTCAAAAAAAAGAGAAAAAATCATTTTATTAAAACTTTTTTTGGTTACGTTACGTTTAAAATTTAAATTTCTTTCAAAGAAACTCGATTGTAGTCTACCTGATATCTATTATGTCTTGTTTTTAATAGCACATTTTACCGTCTCTAAAAATTTTTTATTATATTCAAGAAAAATTTTCGCTGCCTTCTAGCTTAAAAAATTGTTGAAATCTATCGGATATCTAAAGAAGTACTATATTACAAAAGCTATAAAACGTTTTCTTTCAAGTTTTGAGGCGTTAACTAACAAATAAACAGGGTTATGTTCAATAAAATCTAGAAAATATCATTAACTTTTTGTCAACTGCATTCAAAGAAAAGAGAAGAAATCATTTAATTACAACTTTCTTTGTTTTCTTCATGTGTAGGATTGAATTACTTTTCAACAAAAGTCGATTGCAGTAAACCTAACATTTATTCTGTTTTGTTTCTTATAGCACATTTTTTGTGTCGCTAAAAATGTTCTAATATATTTCCAAAGAAATTTTCGCTACATCCTGTATTAAATCGTAGTTAAAAACTATAAAATTTCTAAAAAAGTGCTATATAACAAAAGCTAAAAAACGTTTTCTTTCAAGTTTAAAACCGTTAACTAACAAATAAAAAGTGTTGTGTTTAATAAAATCTAGCAAATATCATTTACTTTTTAACAACTGCACTGGAAGAAAAGAGAAGAAATCATTTTATTACAACTTGTTTTGGTTACTTAACGTGTAAAATTCAATTCATTTTTAAAGAAACTCGATTGTAGTAAACTAGACATTTATTCTGTTTTGTTTCTAGTACCACATTGTTAACGTCGCCAAAAATGTTTAAATATATTAAGATAGAAATTTTTGCATCTTTCTGGAATTACTCGTAGTTAAAAACTATAAATTTTCTAAAAAATTGCTATATAACAAATGCTATAGAACATTTTCTTCAAAGTTTTAAAGCGTTTACTAACAAATAAAAAGTGTTATGTCTAATAAAATCTAGCCAATAATAATAATATTGTAACAGCAGCAGTCAAAGAAAATGGAAAAAATCATTTTATTACAACTTTTTTTAGTTACTTCACGTGAAGAATTTAATTCTTTTTCGACAAAATTCGATTGTAGTCAACCTAACATCTATTCTGTTTAATCTCTAATAGCACATTTTTCCGTTCGCTTAAATATTTTTTATAGATTTAAAAATAAATTTTTTCTACTTTCTAGATTAAATCATAGTTAAAAATTATAAAAAATGTAAAAAAGTTCTTTTTACCAAAAGCTGAGAAATGTTTCCTCTCCAGCTTTAAAGCGTATACTTACAAGTAAAAAGTGTTCAGTCCAAAAGAATTTGGCAAACATCAATTATATTTAGACTACTGCAGTTATAAAAAAGAGAAAAAATCATTTTATTACAACTTTTTTCAGTTATTTTACGTACAGAATTCAATTTTTTTCAACAAAACTCTATTGTAGTAAACCGGACATTTATTCTGTTTTGTTTCTTATAGCACATTTTTATTGTCGCTAAAAACGTTCTAATATATTTAGAAAGAAATTTTCGCTACTTTCTGTATTAAATCGTAGTTAGAAACTATAGATTTTCTAAAAAAGTGCTATATAACCAATGCTATAGAACGTTTTCTTTAAATTATTACTAAGTTTGTTTTTCTTATCCATACAGTTTAGGTGTTAGTGCATTATAAGTTCTTAAGTTTTTTTCCATTCCTTCTGAGATTATCGACTCGTTTTGTAATTTTGTTATTAAATTATTAGCTATTTTCTCAAATTTCTTTTTTTGGGATCATTATTTAATAAACTGTATGTATTAGTATCTTCCAGTAGTTTTTCCTTTT
>NW_014570082.1:12873-14009 GCF_001313835.1 Polistes canadensis
AAGTTCTTTTTGGTATTTGTATATAAAATAATATGTCATAATAAATAATTTTAGTTGCTGAGGAAGTCTCAAATAGAGACGAAACGTTCAACGGATAAAAATAGTGTTCATCTTAAATAAACCCGTCCAAAAAACAACTTCCCTAAGAGTAAACTTAGTAACAATATTAATAAATTTTGGATAAGAAAAAAAAAAAAAAAAAAATCTTAATTATATTAACATTAAAACTGCCGAGGGATATTTTCAAATATATAGAAAATAATTATGTCAAAACTACCGTGAAGCAGATAAAAACCTGGCTCACCGAATTGTTAAAATTAGCAGCATTCAAAAACAGACGGTTATTCTTACCTAATTGTAAACATAAACAAGTTTGTCCGAAGCACATACTGAATATTCTAAAATGTTTATATGCTCTTCAAATTGAAGCCCCCCCGTTTCAAAAAGAAACGGACAATTTGAAAAAATTCCTCCAGAAAAAGATAATTAATTTAGAAATAAAGGTTACAGCATGGAAAATTAGGATATTGGAGAAAAATATAGAAAAAACAATTAACATTTTGATAAAAAAATTAAGAACAAATGATTACAGGAATTGCACAACATGGTTCAACAATAATTATGAAGACAAATGAAAAATTATAAAAAGCATTAATATAAAAAAATTAAACAGCTTAATAAATTAAAAATATCACAACAATAATACAAACAACAAAAATAACTCTGGTATATTTAATTATACCGATGTAGAGCTTCCGATTGAAGTTGAATAAATTATTAACCTAGAACCAGGGTTTGGGATCCCAGTAAAACCTAAAGAAGTACAAGTAAACACGCTTATTAAAGACCTAGAACATGGCATAAAAAATTTAAATATAGAAAATGGAGATGAAAAAACTATTAAGGACACGCAGAACAATGTTAAAATAAAAGCGGTGAACATAATGATGAATTATTTCAAGAAAAACAGCATAAATATGCATAATAACATAATAAATAACAATTTCATAAAAACGAAATAGTTCTTAAAACAGAACCCAGACATAATAGTCACAAGATCAGACAAAGGAAACAACACAGTTATTWTGAAAAAAGATGAATATTTAAAAGAAATGGAAAAACTACTGGAAGATACT
>NW_014570082.1:14282-29975 GCF_001313835.1 Polistes canadensis
TTATCCAAATGTATCACCGTTAAAAAGCAGACCTTATTAGAAATAATAAAATTTTGTTTTGAATCGAGCTATTTTCGGTTTAACGGAATGTTCTACCAACAACTGGATAGATCTAGCATGGGTAATCTAGAGAGCCCAGTACTAGCAATCATAATAATGAATTACATCCTAAAAAAGGATGAAGGCATGTTACTATTCCAAATTCTGTTCTTAAAGGTGTATGTGGACGACATTGTAACAGCAATACCGAAAGATAAAATAGAACTAACTATTAAGACCTTCAATAGTATAAATAAAAAGATCTAATTGACGATTGAGGTGGAGAATAATAAAACACTACCATTCCTAGACTTAAATATAATAAGAAAAGAAGATGGCTCTATTTTAACGGACTGGTACATTAAACCCACAAACTCAGGAAGATGTTTAAATTATAAGTCGAATCATCCAATAAGCCAAAAAATTGGAGTCGTAAAAGGGTTACTTTTTAGAGCATTAACAATAAGTAGCAAAGAATTTCATAATAACAACAGAAAGAAAATAGAAATAATTTTAAAAAACAACAATTATCAAACGAGTCTCATTCACATGATATTTAATAAGTTTAGATTAGGCAAAGAACAGAAAAAAGAACCAAACACCAAAGTGCTATATAACAAATGCTATAGAACGTTTTCTTTAAAGTTTTAATGCGATTACTAACAAATAAAAAGTGTTATGTCCAATAAAATCTAGCAAATATCATTTACTTTTTAAGAACTGCAGCCGAAAAAAAGAGAAGAGATTATTTTATTACAAATTTTTTTGGTTACTTCATCTGTAGAATTCAATTCTTTTTCGACAAAATTCGATTGTATTCAACCTAACATCTATTCTGTTTAGTCTCTAATAGCACATATTTACATTCGCTTATAAATTTTTTTATATATTTTAAAAGAAATTTTCGCTACTTTCTGGTTAAAATCATAGTTATTAATTATAAAGAATTTGAAAAAGTCCTGATTATCAAAAGCTATGAAACGTTTTCTGTCCAGCTTTGAAGCGTATACTTACCAATAAAAAGTGTTAAGTCTAAAAGAATTTGAAAAACATCATTTATTTTTGGACTACTGCAGTCAGAAAAAAAAGAAAATATCATTTTATTACCACTTTTTTTTTTTACTTTTCGTGTAGAATTTAATTCTCTTTTAAATAAACTCGATTGTAGTCAACCTAACACCCATTATGTCGTGTTTCTAATAGCACATTTTACCGTCTCTAAAAATTTTTTATGACATTTAAGAAAAATTTTCGTTGCCTTCTAGATTAAATAATTGTTGAAATTTATAAGATATCTAAAGAAGTACTATATTACAAAAGCTGTAAAACGTTTTCTTGCAATTTTTAAAGCGTATAATAACAAATAAAGAGTGTTAAGTCTAATAAAATCTAGAAAATAATAATAATATATCAACAGCAGCAGTCCAAGAAAATGGAAAAAATCATCTTACTACAACTTTTTTCAGTTACTTTACGTGAAGAATTCAATTCTTTTTTGACCAAATTCGATTGTAGTCAACCTAACATATATACTGTTTAATCTCTAATAGCACATTTTTACGATCGCCTAAAAATTTATTATATAATTAAAAAGTAATTTTCGCTACTTTCTGGATTAAATCGTAGTTAAAAACTATGAAATTTTTAAAAACGTGCTATATAACAAAAGCTAAAAAACGTTTTCTTTCAAGTTTTAAAGCGGTTACTAACAAATAAAAAGTGTTATGTTCAATAAAATCTAGAAAATATCATTTACTTTTTAACAACTGAAGTCGAAGAAAAGAGAAGAAATCATTTGTTACAACTTTTTTTGGCTACTTCACCTGTACAATTCAACTATTTTTCGACAAAATTCTATTCTAGTCAACCTAAGATATATTCTGTTTAGTCTCTAATAGCACATTCTAACTTTCGCCGAAAATTTTTTTAAATATATAAAAAAATTTGCGCTTCTTTCTAGATTAAATCGTAGTTAATAACTATAAAATTTCTAAAAAAAATATTACATAACAAATGCTATAAAACGTTTTCTTTAAAGTTTTAATGCGTATACTAACAACTAAAAAGTTTTAAGTCTAATGAAATTAAGCAAATACCAATTATATTTTAAAAGCACCAGTCCCAGAAAATGGAAGAAATCATTTTATTACAACTTTTTTTAGTTACTTTACGTGAAGAATTCAATTCTTTTTCGACCAAATTCGATTGTAGTCAACCTAACATATATTCTGTTTAATCTCTGATAGCACATTTTTACGTTCGCCTAAAAATTTTTTATATATTTAAAAAGTAATTTTCCGCTTCTTTCTGGATTAAATCGTAGTTAAAAACTATGAAATTTCTAAAAAAGTGCTATATCAAAAGCTATAAAACGTTTTCTTTCATGTTTTAAAGATTATACTTACAACTAAAAAGTGTTAAGTCTAATGAAATTAAGCAAATACCAATTATATTTTAAAAGCAGAAGTCCAAGAAAATGGAAGAAATCATTTTATTACAACTTTTTTCAGTTAATTTACATAAAAAATTCAATTCTTTTTCACCAAACTCGATTGTAGTAAACCAGACATTTATTCTGTTTTTTTTCTAATACCACATCTTTACCGTCGCTAAAAATGTCTTAATATATTTCGAAATAAATTTTCGCTACTTTTTGTATTAAATCGTAGTTAAAAATATAAAATTTCTAAAAAAGTGCTATATACCAAAAGCTATAAAACGTTTTCTTTCAAGTTTTAAAGCGTATACTAACAATTAAAAAGTGTTAAGTCTAATGTAATCTAGCAAATATCATAAGTATATTAACAGCAGCAGTCACAGGTAAAAGAAAACAACATTTTATATTAACTTCTTTTAGTTACTTCCCGTGTAGAGTTCAATTCTTTTTTAAAGAAACTCGATTGTAGTAAACCGGTAATTAATTCTGATTTGTTTCTAGTACCACATTCTAACCGTCGCTGAAAATATTTGAATATATTAAGAAAGAAATTTTCGCTTCTTTCTGGACTAATCGTAGTTAGAAACTACAAAATTTTTAAAAAAGCGCTATATAGCAAAAGCTGGAAGACGTTTTCTTTCAATTTTTAAAGTGTTAACTAACAAATGAAAAGTGGTATGTTCAATAAAATCTAGCAAATATTATTTACTTTTTAACAACTGCAGTCGAAGAAAAGAGAAGAAATCATTCTATTACAAATATTTTTTGTTACTTCACCTGTAGAATTCAACTCTTTTTCGACAAAATTCGACTGTAGTCAACCTAACATCTATTTTGTTTAATCTCTAATAGCACATTTTTTCGTTCGCTTAAAGTTTTTTATATATTTAAAAAGAAATTTTTTCTACTTTCTAGATTAAATCATAGTTGAAAATTATAAAAAATGTAAAAAAGTTCTATTAACCAAAAGCTATGAAATGTTTTATTTCAATTTTTAGATCGGTAACTAACAATTAAAACGTTTTATGTCCAATAAAATCTAGCAAATACCATTTCCTTTTTACCAACTGCAGTCAAAGAAAAGAGAATAAATCATTTCATTACTACATTTTTTGGTTACTGAACGTTTAGAATTTAATTCTTTCTCAAAGAAACTTGATTGTAGTCAACCTGACATCTATTATGTCTTGTTTCTAATAGCACATTTTACCGTCTCTAGAAATTTGTTATTAAATTCAAGAAAAATTTTCGCTGCACACTAGATTAAATGATTGTTGAAATCTATCAGATATCTAAAAAAGTTCTATTTACCAAAAGCTATGAAACGTTTTCTGTCCAGCTTTAAAGCGTATTCTTACAAATAAAATGTTTTATTTCCAATAAAATCAAGCAAATATCACTTACATTTTAACAACTGCAGTCCCAGATAACTGAAAAAAAAATTTTAATTTACCTTTTTTTGGTTACTTCACGTGAAGAATTCCATTCTTCTTTAACGAAACTCGATTGTAGTAACCACGACATTTATTCTGTTATGTTTCAAGTCCATCATATTTACCGTCGCTAAAAATGTTTTAATATATTAAGAAAGAAATTTTAGCTTCTTTCTGGAATAAATCGTAGTTAAAATCCATAAAATTCCTAAAAAAGTGCTATATAACAAAAGCTAAAAAACGTTTTCTTTCAAGTTTTAAAGCGTTAACTACAAAATAAAAAGTTTTATGTCCAATAAAATCTAGCAAATATCATTTATTTTTTAACAACTGCAGTCGAAGAAAAGAGAAGAAATCATTTTATTACAACTTGTTTTTGTTACTTTTCGTGTACAATTTAATTCTTTTACAAAGAAACTCGATTCTAGTCAACCTGACATCTATTATGCCTTGTTTTGAATAGCACATTTTACCGTCGCTAAATATTTTTTATTATATTAAGGAAAAATTTTCGCTGCCTTCTAGATTAAATAATTGTTGAAATCAATCAGATATCTAAAGAAATACTATATTACATAAGCTATAAAACGGTTTCTTTCGTGTTTTAAAGCGTATACTAACAAATAAAAAGTTTAATTACTAATAAAATCTAGTAAATATCATTTAAATTTTAACAACCGCAGTCCTAGATAAGAGATAGATCATTTTATTTTAACTTTTTTTGGTTACTTCCCGTGTAGAACTTAATTAGTTTATTACAAAATTCGATTCTAGTCAACCTTACATCTATTCTGTTTTGTTTCTTATAGCACATTTTTACCTTTGCTTCAAAATTGTTAATAAATTTAAAAAGAAATTTTTTCTACTTTCTAGAATAAATCATAGTTAAAAATTATAAAAAATGTAAAAATGTTCTATTTACCAAAAGCCATGAAATGTTTTCTGTCTAGCTTTAAAGCGTATACTTACAAGTAAAAAGTTTAATTCCAATAAAATCTAGCAAATATCATTTACATTTTAACAACTGCAGTCCTAGATAAGAAATAGATCACTTTATTTTAACTTTTTTGGTTACTTTTTTAATAAAATTCAATTAGTTTTCGAAAAAATTTGATTGTAGTCAACTTTACATCTATTCTGTTTTGTTTCTTATAACACATTTTTATCTTTTCTAAAAATATTTCAATATATTTAAGAAAAATTTTCGCAGCTTTCTAGACTAAATAATTGTTAAAATCTATCAGATATCTAAAAAAGTTCTATTTACCAAAAGCTATGAAACGTTTTCTTTCAACATTTAAAGCGTTAACTAAAAAATAAAAAGTTTTATTTCCAATAAAATCTAGCCAATATCATTTAAATTTTAACAACTGCAGTCCAAGATAAGAGAAAGAACATTTTATTATAACTTTTTTTGATTTTTTTCCGTGCAGAATTCAGTGATTTTTCGACAAAACTCGATTGTAGTCAACCTTACATTTATTCGGTTTTGTTTCTTATAGCACAATTTTACCTTTGCTTCAAAATTGTTAATAAATTTAAAAACAAATTTTCGCTACTTTCTAGATTGAATCATAGTTAAAAATTATAAAAGATCTAAAAAAGTTTTATTTACAAAAAGCTGTGAAATGTTTTCTGTCCAGCTTTAAATCGTACACTTACAAATTAAAAGTTTTAGGTCCAAAAGAATTTGGAAAACATCATTTATATTTGGACTACTGCAGTCAGAAAAAAGAGAAAATATCATTTTATTACTACTTTTTTTTGTTACTATTCGTGTAGAATTTAATTCTTTTTCAAAGAAACTCGATTCTAGCCAACCTTACATCCATTATGCCTTGTTTCTAATAGCACATTTTACCGTTGCTAAAAATTTTTTATTATATTTAGGAAAAATTTTCGCTGTCTTATATATTAAATAATTGTTGAAATCAATCAGATATCTAAAGAAGTACTATATTACAAAAGCTATAAAACGTTTTCGTTCAAGTTTTAAAGCGTTCACTAACAAATAAAATGTGGTATACCTAATAAAATCTAGCAAATAATTATAATATTTCAACAGCCGCCTAAGAAAATGTAAAAAATCATTTTATTACAACTTTTTACAGTTACTTTACGTGATGAATTCAATTCTTTTTCAAAAAATTCGATTGTTGTCAACCTAAAATCTATTCTGTTTGATCTCTAATAGCACATTTTACCGTCGCTAAAAATGTTTTAATATATTAAGAAAGAAATTTTAGCTTCTTTCTGGAATAAATCGTAGTTAAAATCCATAAAATTCCTAAAAAAGTGCTATATAACAAAAGCTAAAAAACGTTTTCTTTCAAGTTTTAAAGCGTTAACTAACAAATAAAAAGTGTTATGTTAAATGAAATCTAGAAAATATCATTTACTATTTAACAACTGCAATCGAAGAAAAGAGAAGAAATCATTTTATTACAACTTTATTTAGTTACTTTACGTAAAGAATTAAATCCTTATCAACGAAACTCGATTTAAGTAAACCTGACCTCTATTCTGTCTTGTTTCTAAAAGCACATTTTTACCGTCGCTAAAAATTATTTAATATATGTAAAAAGAAATTTTCGCTACTTTCTGGATTAAATCGTAGTTAAAAACTGTAAAATATCTAAAAAAGTGCTTTATTACATAAGCTATAAAAAGTTTTCTTTTAAGTTTCAAAGCGTATAGTAACAAATAAAAAGTGTTTAGTCTAATAAAATACAGCAAATATCATTTATATTTTAACAACTGCAGTCCAAAAAAAGGGAAAAAATCATCTTATTACATGTTTTTTTTGTGACTTTACGTGTGGAATTCAATTCTCTTTCGACGAAACTCGATTTTAGTAAACCCGACATCGACTCTGTCTTGTTTCTAATAGCACATTTTTACCGTCGCTAAATATTGGTAGATATATTTAAAAAAAATTTTCGCTGCTTTCTAGAGAAAAATAGTTGATGAAAACTATCAGATATCTAAAAATGTGCTATATTATTAATTCTTTTAAACGTTTTCTTTCAAAATTTAAAACGTATACTTACAAATAAAAAGTTGGTAATCCAAAAATTTCTAGCCCACATCATTTATATTTAAACTGCTTTCTAAAAAAAGGAAAAAAGTAATTTTATTACAATTTTTTTTGTTACTTTAGATTTAGTATTCAATTCCCTTTCGACGAAGTTCGATTGTAGTAAACCTGACAACCATTTTGTCTTGTTTATAGTAGCACATTTTTACAGTCGCAAAAAACTTTTCAATATATTTAAAAAAAATTTTCGCTGCTTTATAGAAAAAAATATTTGTTGAAAACTATAAGATATCTAAAGAAGTGCTATATAACAAATGCTGTAAAACGTTATCTTTCAAGTTTTAAAGCGTATACTAACAAATAAAAAGTGTTTAGGCCGATAAAGTCCAGAAAAATATCATTTATATTTTAACAACTGCAGTCCAAAAAAAGAGAAAAAATCATTTATTTACAAATTTTTGGGGTTACTTTACGTTTAGAATTCAATTCTTTTTCAAACAAATTCAATTTTAGTAAACCTAACATCAATACTGTTTACTTTCTGGTAGCAAATTTCTACCTTCGCTAAAAATTTTTTCATATACCTACATGGAATTTTCGTTACTTTGTGAATTACATCGTAGTTAAAAACTATAAAATTACTATAAGTGTGCTWTTTATCAGAAGCAATGATACGTTTTCTTTCAAGCTTTAAAGCGTATACTTACAAATAAAAAGTGTTGAGTACGAAAAAATTTGGCAAGCATCATTTATATTTGTCTGGTGCAGTAAAAAAAAAGTCGGAAAATCATCTTATTACGACTTTTTTTGGTTACTTCACGTGTAGAATTCAATTATTTTCAACGAATCTAAATTGTAGTAAACCTGACATCCATTCTGTTTTATTTCTAGAAGCACATATTTATCGTCGCTAAAAATTTTTTAATATATTTAAAAAAAAGGTTTTGCTACTTTCTGGAATAACTTTTAGTTATAAACTATAAAATTTCTGAAAAAATGCTCTATAAAAGAAGCTATAAAACTCCTACTTTTAAGTTTTAAAACGTATACTAACAAATAAAAAGTGTTATGTCCCATAAAATCCAGCAAATATCATGTACTTTTAAAAAACTGCAGTCAAAGAAAGCAAAAAAAATCATTTCATTACAATTTTGTTTTGTTTCTTCACGTGTAGAATTTAATTCTTTTTTGACAAAATTCGATTGTTGTCAACCGAAAAAATATTCTTTTTAGTTTCTAATAGCACATTTTTACTTTCGCTAAAAAATTTTTAATATATTTAAATATAAGTTTTCGCTACTTTCTGGATTACCACGTAGATAAAAACTATAAACACACTGCAAAAGTTCTATGTAACAGGTATTTTAAAACATTTCTTTCAAGTTTTAAATCGTATACTAGCAAATAAAAAGTATTAGGTCCAATAAAATTTAGCAAATAACTTTTATATTTTAACAGCTGCAGTCTGTAAAAAGGAAAAAAGTCATTTTATTACAAATTTTTTTGGTAACTTTACGTAAAGAATTCATTTTTTTTCAACGAAACTCGATTGTAGTAAACCTAACATTTAATCTGTTTTGTTTCTAGAAGCACATTTTTTTCTTTGCTAAATATAATTCAATACATTTAAGAGGAATTTTCGCTGCTTTCTGGATTAGCTTATAGCTTAAAACTATCTGATTACTAAACAAGTGCTATATAACAAAAGCTTAAAAACGTTTTCTTTTATGTTTTTAGGCGTATACTAACAAATAATTAGTTTTCTGTCTATTAAAATCCAGTAAATATCATTTTAATTTCCACAACTGTAGTCCAAAAAAAGTGAAAAAATCATATTATTTTAAATTTTTTTAGTTTTTTAACGTGTAAATTTCTATTCTTTTTCGACAAAATTCGAATGTAGTCTACCTAACATCTATTCCGTTTAGTTTCTAATAGCACTATTTTACCTTCGCTAAAAAGTTGTTTATTTATTAAAAAAGTAATTTTTGAAAATTTTTAAATTAAATCGTTGTTGAAACTTATAAAATTTGTATAATTTTGCTTGTTCGAAAATTGCGCACCTCAGACTAGATAGCAGCACCTCTCAGCTAGCTTGATTAATGCGCCGTCTGTTATCGCTGAGAAGAAGACATTTTTATTGTTCTTATTGATCAAAGGATCACGCCAATTAACGTGTCTATAGGTCATTGGTCCTCTGTGACGTCATTCTCTGCGAGGTACTTTTCTATTGATTGTTTGTCATCTCTTCCTAGCGTGGAACTCGCTTATTGTTCTATTGTCCTTTTTCCACTTCCGCTCTGTTCCTCTAATCGAACCGAAAAGTGGCGTGGTCCAGTAGAATCCTTTAAGAAGTTAACCAGTGCGGACGTACTTTTGCAAATCTCGGAAAATTGTGAGTCATCTCATAAGTCTTCATCTTGCTTCATTCTCATCTCTAACCGCTCCATCTCATCTCACTCTCGCATTTTCTTATCTAGACCATCCTTGTAATTGTGTCTTTCTGACTGATCATCTCTTTATACTCTCTCTCATTAACGACCTCTCAGGTAATCTCATAACCTTTATCTTTAATCTGATCATCTCTATATACCTTCTGACCTCTCATTTTTGTACTCTTTTTTTTCATTAATTCATTACTACATTTTTCTTTTGCTTTAACGACTTCTCGTGCTACGTACTTCCTGTACACGTGGCGTGATATCCAGTACACGTGGCGTAGCTTACCTATTACTGTTTGTCAAACCTATTATACTTTCGCTATCTCTAATTTTCTGTTCATAATTGTTATTAAATCTTGTTCCACATAAATTCTACCAGAAATTAAGACAATACAGTCCACTAGCCTATCTCGCCTATCTCCTTGTCTTCTCTTAGAGCATCTCATTCAAACCTCGTAATCTATTTTTATTCTCGAACAGTGCTATTTAACAGAAGATTTGAAACGTTTCCTTTTAAACTTTAATACATATAATTACAAATAAAAATTATAAAGTCTAATAAAACCTAGCAAATACCATTTTTATTTCAACAACTCTAGTAAAAAAACAAAAAAAATCATTTTATTAGAACTTTTTTTGGTTTCATTACCTGAAGAATTTAATTATTTTCAACGAAACTAGATTGTAGTAAACCTGACATCCATTCCCTTTTGTTTCTAGAAGCTCATTTTTACCGTCACTTAGAAAAATTTAATATATTTAAAAGAAATTTTCGCTACTTTATGAAATTAATCTTAGTTAAAAACTATTAAATTTTTAAAATCAGCTATTTACCAGAAGATATAAAACGTTTTCTTTTCAACTTTGAAGCATTTAAATACTAATAAAAAGTTTTAAGTCCAATAAAATCAAGCTAATACTATTTTTATTTCAACAACTTTAGTAAAAAAAAGAGAAAAAATCATTTTATTACAATTCTTTTTGGTTATTTTACGTGAAGAATTCAATTGTTTTCATCAAAACTAGATTTTAGTAAACCTGACATTCATTCTGTTTTGTTTCTAGAAGCACATATTTACCGCCGCTGAAAATGTTTTAATATATTTTAAAATAAATTCTTGCTACTTTCTGGATGATATCGTAGTTATAAACTATAAAATTTCTAAAACAGTGCTTTATAACAGAAGCTATAAAACGTTTACTTTCTAGTTTTAAAGCGTATACCAACAAATAATAATTGTTATGTTCCATAAAATCCAGCAAATATAATTTATATTTAAAAAACTGCAGTCCAAGAAAAAGAAAAAAATCATTATATTTTAAATTTTTTAGTTTTTTAACATGTAAAATTCCATTCTTTTTCGACAAAATTTGAATGTAGTCAACCTAACATCTATTCCGTTTAGTTTCTAATAGCACATTTTCACCTTCGCTAAAAAATTATTTATTTATTTAGAAAGAAATTTTCGCAAATTTTTGGATTAAATCGTAGTTAGAATCAATAAAATTTCTATAAATGTGCTATTTAACAGAAGATTTAAAACGTTTCCTTTTAAGCTTTAATACATATAATAACAAATAAAAATTGTAAAGTCTAATAAAACCTAGCAAATAAAATTTTTATTATAACAACTCCAGTAAAAAAAAAGAAAAAATAATTTTACTACATATTTTTTTTACTTTACGTGAAGAGTTCAATTATTATCAACGAAAATAGATTGTAGTTTACCCGACATCCATTCTGTTTTGTTTCCAGGAGCACATATTTACCGTCGCTAAAAATTTATAATATATTTAGAAAGAAATGTTTAAAAATTTCTGGATTAAATCGTAGGTAAAACCTATAAAAAATCTAAAAAAGTGCTATTTAAAAAAAGGTATAAAAAGTTTTCTTCCTAGATTTAAAGCGTATACTTAAAACTTTGAATTTACCTTACGTAAAGAATTTAATTCTTTTTCAACGAAACATGATTGTAGTAAACCTGACACCCAKTCTGTTTTGTTTCCAGTAGCGTATTATTACCGTCGCTAAAAAGATTTTAATATATTAAGAAATAAATTTTTGCTTCCTTCTGGATTAAATTGTAGTTAAAAACTGTTGTAAGATGTTTAAATTTTATATAGATAAGGTATAAAATAGTAGGGAGTGTGATTGTAATTAGAAGTAACAGTTTATTAAGTCGACAAAAATATAACACTAAAAATTGACTATACCAAAATATCYTAATATTCTTAATTTTTGTAATTGTAGGTGTGGTATTTTCGTATTGCGCGAAATAGTGTGTAGCATCCTGGTGTAAGTTATACAGCGTTGGTTAGGCCTTTATTAAAGATCAAAGTTGGGAATATTTTTTCAATTTTCGTGTCGTGTGAAATAGTGTGTAGCACCCTCGTGTTAGTTATACAGTGTTGGTTAAGTCAGCATTAAAGATCGAGGCTCGGCATATTTTCTCAATTTTCGTGTCGTGTGAAGTAGTTTGTAGCACCCTCGTGTAAGTTATACAGCGTTGGTTAATCCTGTATTAAAGATCAATGCTGGATACAGTTTTTGGTTTGYCGGTTCGTTGAACAGATTTATAAGATGTCGAAGTCACAGACTAACACTACGACTGCTGATCTTAAGGAGAAGTGCAAAGAATAAGGATGTAGCACTTCAGGATCTTAAACCGAATTAATACATTGGTTGACAGAAGTTGATCCGTCAGAAGCGTAGGCTCAGAAGAACGTATCAGATACTGCTCCCTGCGTTGTTTTTAAGAGGTAAGATTCCCTGATGCTGAAAATGTAGGGAGATTTTTGAATGATAATTGCGAAGAATATGTTAGAAAAAAAGATAAGCATTTACTGGAGGAAGACTTAAAACTCGAACGACGTRAGTTAGAATTGTTTAGAAGTCTTCGCTTTGCAAGTATTAGTACAAAGCGACGATAATTAGTTGAAACGCAAGAACAAAGTTACAGTAATCCAAATTTTAGAGGAAGGGTTTATATAAGGATTGTTGCTGACCTTTTGAATATTTTTAAAGGAGAAATGAGTGAATACGAAAATTAGGAATACAGCTGAGAATGTTATGAGCAACATATTGTCCCAACGATAATCAAGTGCGTAAGTTAATCAGCATGATATTAAAAGAGAAGGACTTGAATAGTTTTATTTAAAATCAGATTATGTCACAAAACCTATTGATGAATTGCTGGCTGATTTAAGAAGCCCATTTTGTCATCGGCAAAATTGTATAGTTCTACCAAAAATTTTTGAAGAGCGTGTTTGGAGAAAAGATGAATCATTTCATGAGTACGTTCACAACAAGGTGATATTTAGAAACAAAGTTCCGATTCATGAAAATGAAATTGTAGATTATATCATCGAAGGTATTTGAGATGCCACTCTTAAAAACCAAGTTAAGATAAATAGATTACGAACGAAGGCAGATATCCTAGAAGCTTTCAAAGTAGTGACATTGCAGAAAAAGAATCATATTCCGGGTGATACGAGATTCGTTAGAAGACCATACAACATGAAGAATTGGAATACAGGCAGGTAAATCTACATGCAGACAAAAAGCTGTTTATGTGGGGATCATTTGACCATATGGCGGATAGTATTCCAAAAAAGAGAAAGGACCAACGTGATACAATTGCAAAGAGCGAGGACACATTGCTTCGAATTGTCCGAAGAAATATCCCGTAGTAAAAGAAAGTGTGAACACATTTAGAATTCAAGAAAAGAAGTGCATTATTGACATTCAAATGAATAATTGTTGCATCAAGGCATTGATTGATACAGGTAGCGATATATGTCTTATGCGTTTTAATCAATAAATAGAGTTAGGATCGTCACGGTTAATGGATAGAGAATTTTAATTTTGTTGTGTTGGTTGAGGCACAAATACTACAATGGGTGAATAATATGCACGGTTAACAATTGACAATAATTTATATGTAGTTCTAATGCGTGTAGTACCGAATACAGTTATTAGTGAAAAGTTGATATTAAGAATCGATTTTCTCAGTACGGTCGATGTAGCAATTARAGACGGAAACGCTATTATTACACTGAAAGCAGGTAACGATTTAGATCACCCAGAAATATTTAAAATAGATCTTATTGAAAAGTCTCTGAAAATAGAAGTAGACCATGTAAACGTTGTTAAATGTTAACAAAAAATTAAGAATTTAGTTGCTGATTATTATCCTAGGAAAACAAAAGATATCGGTATTAAAATGTCTATCGTAGTTAAGGATAACGAACCGGTATATCAAAGAGCGAGACGGCTTTCCCAATCCCAAAAAGATATTGTAAATTAACAGATACAAGAGTAGATGGACGAAGGTGTTGTACAACTATCTCTTTCTGAATATGCATGTCCGATAGTTTTAGTGGAAAAACGAGACGGTTCATTTAGATTGTGTGTCGATTATAGAAAATTAAATCAAAAGATAGTTAAAGATCGTTATCCTTTGCCTTTTATAGAAGATCAATTAGATCAGTTGCAAGGCGCTAATTACTGTAGTAATCTTGATTTAAAGAATGGATTCTTTCACGTGTCGATAGAAGAAGAGAGTCGAAAATACACCGCGTTTATGGTTCCTTATGGACATTATGAATTTTTAAAAGTTCCCTTTGTACTTTGTAGTTCGCCATCCGTATTTCAAAAATATATAAATGCAGTTTTTAGAGATTTGACTTGCCAGAAAATAGTATTAACATATTTAGACGATTTGATTATACCATCAATTAATAGTGATGACGGATTAGAAAAATTAAAAATCGTGTTAGATACTGCTTGTCAAGCAGGTTTGCAGATAAACTGAAAGAAGTGTTYCTTTTTACAAACTAGRGTCGAATWTCTAGGCCATATAATAGAGAAAGAAAGGATACGACCATCTGAACGAATAACAGAGGCTGTTAAAAATTTTCCCACGCCAACGAACACTCGACAGGTTTAAAGCTTTCTAGGTTTAAGTGGCTACTTTGGGAAATTTGTACCACATTATTTGTTAATAGCTAGAGCGTCTACAGATTTTTTAAAATAAGAGGCAAAGTTTACATTTGGTGAGGATCAGGAGAACGCATTCATTCAATTGAAAGAAATATTATTCGAGAAACCGGTATTGAGTTTGAATAGGGTTGGTGCAGAGACACAGTTACCCACTGACGCGAGTATGCATGGGTATGGAGCGATATTGTTACAAAAGAGCGAGAAAGATAACGCGTTGTACCCTATTTTTGATGCTAGTAGTAAGACTACACCGGCAGGAAAGAAATACACAAGTTTCGAGTTGGAAGTACTTGCAATAATTAAAGCGCTTAAGAAATTTAGAGTTTACCTATTGGGAATTTCTTTTAAAATTATTACGATTTGTCGCGCTTTTGCTCTTACGATGCAGAAAAAAGATTTATGCGTGCGAATTGTTAGGTAGGTTTTCTTTTTACAAGATTTAAATTATGTTACCGAGCATCGTCCAGGAAAAAATATACTGCATGTAGATGCTTTAAGTCGTCAGCCGTTACCGTCTTGTATGATTAATAAAGAAAGTAAAAATGGATTAATGAATCGCTTAAGACAGGCTCAGCGGAGCGGTAGTAATGTACAAGAAATAAAAGATTTACCTAAAGACGGAAAAATTAAAGGATACGAAATGCGATGAGATTTGTTGCTCAAAGAAGATTAGGATGATTTTAAATTTGTAGTTCCGAAACAGATTTTTTTACAAACAATTCGTCAAGCGCATGAGGTTTGTCATTTTTCTGTAGGTAAAACAGAGACATTAATTGGAAAAGATTATTGGATTCTAAATGGTAAAATAAAAATAGAAAATGGTAATCRAAACTGTGTTGCGTGTATATTAGCCGGAAGAAAACAAGGCAGAAAAGAAGAATATCTGATTCCCATAGATAAAGGGGAAGTGCCTCTTGATACTTATCACATTGACAATCTAGGACCGCTACCTTCTACAAAGAAGAGAATTAAAAACGTTTTCTTTTAGGTTTTTAGGCGTATACTTACAAATAAAAAGTGTTTAGTCCGAAAAAATGCAGCAAATATTTTTTAAATTTCAACAACTTCAGTCCAAAAAAAGGGAAAAAATCATTTTAATACAACTTTTTTTTAACTTCACGTGTAGAATTCAATTCTTTTTCGACAAAATTTAATTGTAGTGAACCTAACATCTATTCTGTTTAGTTTCTAATAACAAATGTTTTTCTTTGCTAAAAATTTTTTAATATATTTAAAAGAAATTTTAGCTACTTTGTGATTTAAATCTTTGGTAAAAAATATAAAAAATTTAAAAAAGTTCTATT